>NW_026038361.1:0-25000 GCF_023373825.1 Bactrocera dorsalis
AACAGACCGATAGGAACAGCAAACTACGCCATTTTTCCCCCGCACTTTTGTCATTTCTCCTCAGACTGCCATTTTATCATAGAAAGATATACGATCCAACAACGATTCGAAATTATTAAAATTTACTACCGAAATTCGAAGTCAGTGGCCTCAACTTTAAGAGCGTTACGTCCAATTTATGGTCTCTTATTGAAAACACCGATATCCTCAGACTGCCATTTTATCATAGAAAGATATACGATCCAACAACGATTCGAAATTATTAAAATTTACTACCGAAATTCGAAGTCAGTGGCCTCAACTTTAAGAGCGTTACGTCCAATTTATGGTCTCTTATTGAAAACACCGATATATATTTTAAAGAAACTCCGACGCTTCCTTTTGGGTGTTAGAAAGATCTTGGCAAACTAAATGTATCCCCACAGGGTAGAATTACAAAAAAATATTTTTTTCTGACTCTCAACTGAATATAACCACTTAAGTCATGTTAAAAATTAATAGCGAAAGGTTGCCACATAGATGAAATATAATTTTTTAAAATTCGAAAGTGACCGTTATTGGCCATATCCGGACCTCCTTATTACTCTAAACTGAAATATATAATTTTTGAAAATTTTAGACGCAGCGGTAAGCCCCAGATGCGAAGATGGGAAGCATAATATGTATACTGATAGGAGGCATCAAGAAATTTAAATAGGAAGCATAAAGGCAAAGCGTCTAAAAGGGTACTATGTTCTAGACAAATAGATCCCTTTCAAAGCTAAATTTAATACCGTGTAAAATATTTTCAATGTAATAATGGAAAGAAGAACACAACGAAGATCACATAACGGCAATCTACAAAGAGACCTTAGATAAAAATTCTTAGCACAATTTCTGTTGAGATCTGAAAACTATCTCTTCCAGAGCATTTCACATAACTTAAAAGAGTGTAAAATTTACTTTAAGACTCACAAGTTTTTGAGCTACAGCATGTTTGTTACACGATATTTACCGTTATTATATTTTTAAAATATTTAATGATAGGAACGCTTACAGTATATATTATATATTAAGAAACTCCTAAAAATTTCATCTGGCAACCTTCTAAAATAAAATTTTGTCATAGAGTAAAATCTTGGGTAAAAACGACTTCAAAGAAAGTGTGGTTTTAACATAGAAATGCTTTCAGAAAATTTATATATCAGCAAACTTCAAAAAATTCCATCTGGCAACCTTCTAAAAAACGAACAACCCAATATACTAGCGAGTAACATAAAAAATAAGAAACTATAATAGTAAAAAATAAATTAATTCTTAATCTAGACAGTACTGTTAGCCAAAAATTAACTACAAAAGTCATTTTAGTTCAAATAATATTTTATAACTTTGAATGCAGTTAAATTTTAGTTGAAAATTTTTTAAAGAAAACTTTGAAATGTTTTAAGTAGAATTTTTAACTGTTTTTTTTATTTTATTTTAGTTAAAGTTAAGCATTCAGTAATGCAATGAAGACGCTTAAGCATGCGAAAGTTGTGAAAACTAAGTTAAACTAAACTTACAGTCGCTCCAGTGACACCAGATCCTGGAAAGCGCCCTTTTCAATTGTATGTATTTGATTATCCGTTAGTTGGCTGCAAGAGTGCACATAATTTATGATTAATTTATTGCAAGACAATAAGGATAGTGTCGAATTTATTTATTAACGCACAGTTGCATTTGATAAAGAAAAAGTATGTATATACATTAGGGTGTGCGTTATTTCCACAAGTTGATTTATTTTTGGAAATGACAGCTGAAGTTGCAGTTTTTGTGCTAAATAAAGGATCCAGTAAGCTTGGGAAATAATGGATACCCTAATGTACATATATACATACATATATTAGGGTAGGTTAAAAAAAATAATTTTTTTTCGCTTGGTACTCTGAGAAATAAGTTCATATTAGGGTGGGTTTAAAATAAATTAATATTTTTTCGCTTGGTAATCTGAAAGATAGGTTCTTAGACACCTCTAACGTAGTCTCTTCAAGTATAAGCTCTTAATTGTAACGGTAAGGTTCACCGACTTACAATTTTCAATGTTTTCTTATTATCGGACTGAAAAATTCAAACCTTAAATATTAAGTTTTTAGGCCCACCCTAATATACATTCATATATACTAACATACATACATATGCACAACTACATACAAAACTATGAGTTTTCTTGGAGCTAGAGAAGCTAATTTTCAGTGTACCGAGCGAAACGAATTTTTTTCGACCCACCCTAATATACATACATACATAGTATATACTACGAACTAAAATCATACAAAATATGCTTGACAACTAGTTACTACCAACTGGCAACGAACTTAAGCCGCTGCGCTACAAATTATTAACGAAGATTTATGCTGCGCAAAGGTCAAACCGGACAAAATACGAAAATTTAGCGTACGAACGCCAGCGCGACCGAGTGCCAGCTGAGCTGAGGAGCGTATTTGTTTGAACAATACAACATTTAATTGGCGTTGCACTATAAATTATTACAACAAAAAGTTTTATTTTAATATAATATATAGACAAGAAATTTTCCAAAAACAAAGCGCTTCCGCTTGGCGTGCTTTCAAACGCAAATACATATGTACATACATACATATATACGAAATTTTCACGCTTTTAACCGAATGCACATTTTAACATCGCTGATTAGCTTATGACTCGAAATCACATTAAAACGCCGAATATGCTCGTAAATATATATTTTTATTTATTTAAACATTTACACTGCGCTGCGGCGAAGAAAAAAAATCAATTTACAAATCGTTAATCGTCGCTATCCAACACTGACACGCATACTGTAAGCAAGCGCGCCTTTGTTTTTGTGCGTTGTTGTAGTAATCACTGCAAGTGCAACGAACAGTTTTGAGCATCAAATCGATTCGTCAAGCATTTTATGTAATGCCCATCGGCAACGCTTATTTTACAAGACGCTTAATTATTGTTTTGATTATGTTTCGTTGTTAACATGCAGTTAAAAATAAAATGAAATAAAAGATTTTCTACATAAATGGTAATGTTAAACATGTTTTTTGTTTTGGTTTTCATACTTACAGTATTCGTAGTTTCGTGAGGCGTTGAAAGTCGGCTTCGAAAATTACGGTTATATTGTTGCCTTGCAAATCGCTGAAAATATAAAAAATATTAGAAAGTAAAAAAAAATTGTAAAAATAAAAAATGTATTGAAATTCTTTTGAATTTTAATAAAAAAAATGTTTAAATTTAATAAAAAATAAAAAGATTTAAATTTAATTTTAAATAAAGAAAAATATTTGGTAACCATTTAACAACATTCGCAATAGAAATGGGAAACAATTTTGAATTTGGCTGCAACGGAACTATCATAGCCATAACAGGAGTGAAATACCTAGGGCTTGGCTTATCCTTGATAGAAAGCTTTCATGGAGGTCAAATATAGAGTAGAAAGTAAGACAGGCCTTAGTTTGCCGTAGGGAGCTGGCAACAGCGTCAGCCTCGAAATCCAACGCAGAATAACTCTTGCCAACAGGTGCTACTTCGAATTGAGTAGCCAATTGGGAAGTAAAGTCCTCTCTCGACAAACAAAGACCAAATTCTACAAGTCACTCATCATTCCCGTCCTGCTATATGGTGCAGAGGCATGGGCGATGACATCTGATGAGTCAACGTTACGAGTTTTCGTGAGAAAGGTTCTGCGGAAGATTTATAGTCTTTTACGTATTGGCAACGGCGAGTCGCAGTCTATGGAACGATAAGCTGTACAAGATATACGAAAACATTGGCGCATTTCAGTCAACTAAGAGACAGCGGCTACACTGGCTAGGTCATGTCGTCCGAATGAATGAAAACACTCCAGCAAAAGAGTATTAGATGCAGTACTCGCCGGGAGAAGCAGAGGAAGACCTTTAAGGCTACACTTGCTAAAAAGCCCAAAGAACCGCGCTCATCGGCATTTCATGTCAATTTAAACAGAGTACCCGCGGCCATGCGAAGCGACGTGTGCTCCAGGGAAGTTGGGTATAGGAAGGAGTTCGAACAAGAATGCTTTCTCTTCTTTCAACTGCATTCCTTGGATCACTGCTGAAGCAACTCGCGGCGGCTTTTTCTCTGGAGAAGGGGCGCACAGTCAACACTTTCAGAGAATGGTCGAAGCTGGGAGGGAAGGGTTGGAGTTTTCTTTAGAAAATCTCTGTCAATCTTAGCTTCAGGCTACCGGTTCACTGTAGTGTAATTCAGGCAGAACTTTCTGCTAGGAAGGTAGTGGTAGACGTACTGCTACGAAGGGTAGCCTCTTTCAGGGAGGTGAGCATTCACTCCGACAGCAGAGCTGCAATATCAGCGTTGAGCTCGCTAACTGTGCTCTCAAAGCTAGTCAAGGAGGGTCTGTCCACACTAGAAATAGCTACTTCATTATCAGATTCGTTTGGAGCCTGGTCACAGCTGAACCATTGACAACTGGTAAAGCCGGAACATCGGAGTGGGAATGAGTTGGATCTCCGTTGTCATCTTGTGTTCTAGCACTGAACCAATGGAACACGTGTGCACATAACAGGTAGTACTGGTTGACGACTCGCACCTGTGCGCCTGTAAGATCTTTCTGGTCTAGAATAGAACACAAAAGATCTACTGTTAGGGCAAGTATAAGCAAAGTTCATCTTGCCTGAAACGTGGGAATTCTTACTGGACATTGTCCAATAGGCGTTCATGCTGTAAGGCGGACTTCAGTTGTATGGAAGAGGATGAGATGGAAACATCTAAGCACTTTTTCCTCCATTGTCCAGCCTTTGCAAGACTGACGCTGAAACATCCCGCTAATCATAACTTCAGCGACCAGAAAACATATCCGAAACTGACACTAGCCGTCTCAACGAATTTCTGATAGGCTCAAAGTACATTGTCGATCTGTAAGGGCCTTATGATCCAGTATATAGGAGCTTTTAGGTATCACAACGGTTCATCGTTCTAAGCTGTCCAAGTGAGATCCCTCTCAGGATCAACTTCTTAACCTAACCAAGGACAAAATAACGTAGTCCTAAAGAAAGAGAGAAGCAAACGACTTTGCTCTATGGTATGGCTCATTCTATAATTATGATCATATTTCTTGTATAGCTAGAGACTCTGTTAGTTTTGAAAGATCTGGTAAATCATCCAAATGGCTCTATTGCAAATGGGATCCAAAACTTAATAGACTTATTAAATATATTGCTAACACGATCTTTAAGCCACTTTACTTGGCGTTTAAGCATCGAAGTCAACTAGAAACGGAAGAGACAACTTCAACAGGAGTCTATTTGGCTTCTGTAAGTTCTTTATAAGGGTAAATTAGGTTTGGAGAGTGGAGTGGCGGATGGATTAGAAGTTCATGTGTAGAAGTTCACGCAAGTAAGGTGTGTTTTCTGAGCATCATTTACTTGAGAGTGGGCAGAAGCGATTCTTTTGCATATGGCTCAAACAGCTCACGACTTCTGGTCTTAGACCAAGCATCCTCTGTGTAGCCAAAAACATCCGTTTGAAACATCTCCTCCCCAGCGTTGTGCGCTGGGTTTGGGACCCGCCACGTAAAAAATACTACCAATGAAAAGAAGAGAACAGCCTCAAATGAGAGACCTCTCTGTTGATGACGACCACTGCAGACATATTAGGAGAAGGATTTAAGGACAAACACCTGGAATGCCAGGCCCCTTAATTGGGAAGGTGCCGCTGTTCAGCTGGTTGGTGTCCTCGTTAGAGTAAAAGCTGACATGATCGGACTACAATAACATATAGCTGATATAAAACTGGCCGATCGAACTCAGAAAGATAGTTTAATGTTCCATTATTCTAGAAAAATGCACTTGTAAATGGTATTACAGCCTTAAAGCAGCCGAAGTAAACATTTTATTTATTTATTTTTT
This sequence comes from Bactrocera dorsalis, assembly GCF_023373825.1. Taxonomy (NCBI): domain Eukaryota; kingdom Metazoa; phylum Arthropoda; class Insecta; order Diptera; family Tephritidae; genus Bactrocera; species Bactrocera dorsalis. The sequence goes on from NW_026038361.1 coordinate 5,892, forward strand.
TTTTATTTAGTATACACTTCCCGTGGCTTACTTATGTAACGTTTATATAATCCTGCATGTATTTATAAATCTGATCCCGAAATCTTTGACAATTTTTGCCACTTTATTAGAGCTATCAGTTATCGCGGCGTTAAAGTTCAGCACCCTTGCTTGTCAAATTCATGCCTACTAAATATATGAAAGTTAAATATGGCATATAAAATTTATAATATGTACTTAGTGACCATGTACATTGGGTATATAAGAAGTGCAGACTGAGCTTCACTTATTTGCTTGGCTTTAGAGACTCACAGTCTCATTTGCACGCGGCTTAAAAGACGGAACCGCGCTACTAACTGCCATTAAACAAATGAAGGGCAAGAAGCGCCAAGGCCAGGGTCTACAAATGTGCCGAATAACTCTACAAAAGCACACAGACATATAGACACATATATGTATATGTATATTACATATTTACATACACTTATATTCCATATTTACATAGCTATGCACTTTCTAAGCCAAGAAAAAGTAAATATAAAGAGAATTAGACTACTTTTCCCGAGCTCACCACCTACGCAAATGCTGCTGGAATGCGAGTGCAAGGGTACACCGAAGATTTTGTAAACTCCTGTGTGTGTTTGTTTTTTATTTTGTTCTTTGCCTTTCTATTTTCTTTACGGTTAACTAAGATTATCAAATGTTTATGTAGCGTATAAAATGCAAACTCAAATAATAACTAAAAACAAGTAAAATAAAAACGAGAAACAAAGAGTTCTTCTTAGCCGAAAAAGGTGAATATACATACTTATATATACGTATGTACGCACATAAATAAATATAAAATTTAATACGTTTTTTGACTGTTGGCCGCGTGTGTTGGTGGTTGTTTATAGCGGCACAAACCAACAAACAAACATGTGCATTATATACAAACATTGCTTGTTGTTGTTTCGTTTGTTTTTTTCTGAGTTTGTTTCATATTTGTAATGTTAATCGCGCAACTGCGGCGTTTGCGTCGAACGGTGGCAGTAACGTCTGTTTTACCTGTTGGAACTGCATAGTGGCGTGGCGTTTGAAATGCTCAAAGACATGGTGGTATTTATGATGGACATTTAGATGGCAGTACAGTAACGGTCAAATAAAAGTGTTTATTTTCAGAAAATTGTAGTTTTCAAATAAATATATTTCGGGACTAACAAAAATATTATTTCACTATATTATTACGAAGAGATCCGAAATACAGCATACAGCATATGCAAGAACTGAAGCCGCTCGACCTTCCCAAGCGGCATCGTTTCGCTCTATGGGCTCTTGAAAGGTTCCAAAAAGATCCGACGTTTTCGAGCAAAATTTTGTTCATAGTCCAGTCATTATAGTAAGTTCACCTCGGATTCTTACCTAATTTAAGCTTAAATGACTGAACTATCAGCCATTTGTGGCTCAATGGATATGTAAACAAGCAAGAATTTTACCAAAATCGGTGCAGTAGGTTAGGAATTCATTGCGGACAAACAACGTGAGGCGTAATTTTTATATATAAAGATGAATTGTCAAAGAAATTGGTGTTGGGCGCCTATAAGTATGCTAAGCGGATATTTTATTAGAGGAAACTCGATGTAGTTTTGAAGTTTAGCATCAACCTCCTGAGAACTATACATGCAGTTTGTTTCCTGAATGAAATGGGCCATGTTGGACGCCTAAAAATTTGCAAAATATGAACTTTAGTAAAGCAACCCCAATATGATTTAAATTCTTTTCATTAACCATCTGAGAATTACACATATAGAATATTTGCTGAATGAAATAGACAATGCTGGATGTCTTAAAGTATGCAAGGAGCATATTTCATTTAAAAAAAATATATATTTAAGAACTTGTGCACTCCAAGAATGCAGTGCACTTATCGAACCACCACTGTAGTAGGTAAAAAAACACACAAATTCACTTGCATACCAGTGCAGAAATGCAGCGCCCGCCAGTCCGTCAGCTGTTGGTGGGAATTAATTCCAAGTATCAGGCACATCATAATAATGTAGCCAAGCAGGCAGCAGGCGAGCAGCCTGGCCGACACTGCCAAGACAAGGCAACAAGCTGTTTGTATGTGTGTGTGTTAAAACAACAGGTAAAATGAAAATATACAAAACTGAGAACGGAGATAAAAATGAACATGCAATGGTACAAGTAAAAGACTTGGCTAAAGCCAACGGCAATGCCAGCATACACACACACACACACAGTAATGCGGATGTATTCTGCTTTGTTGGAATGCTGACATGCACCAGCGATACACATAATTGCGCACAAACGCCGGCCAGCCGACAGACGAGAAGAATGTTACACTGCCGCGTTGTTGTTATTGTTGTAGCTGTCGTCTTTGTAGCGCTTTTACCTCGGGTGGCGACCCAGTGCCTTGCGTCAAACATCAAATTACCAGATCTTCGTTCGATAGTTTTGAATTATGAAATTTTATGTTATGAGGCAGATGAAAAATGCCCGATGCTGCTAAGAACTGTGTAAATGCAAGCTGACATACTAACAATTTATACAAGTATGTATGTATGTATGTGTGTTGTAAATATATGCTGTGTACCTGCTCAAATATGATTAAAGATGCCATCAAATATTTTGTGGTTGAATGTTGTAACACATAATTGTTTATAAACATACACAGGCAAACAGACGGTACACGTACACTTGCAAGCACACACATATACAATCATGTAAGTACTTGTATGTGCACACGCCTGCTTATTGTGCAGCTCCTGTAATAAATTTGGATCTTGCGATATCAAAATACAAAACTTGTGTGGTTTCGCCTTCAAAATTTTTTTTATTACGATTTTTTGTTGCTTTTTTTATATACATACTTTGCTTTTATATTTTACTTCAAAGATCAGAATTAAGTAGTAGTTAGTAGCAATTGACTACATCTGTAAGCATTTGAAGTTTTCCAAATTAGGCAGATGTATGGAAGTGTGCATAAAAAATATACTAAACTAAAAAAAGACGTGCAACGTAGCTATAATACCCTTCATAGGTGAAATTCTCTTAGCTGAAGCGTCTAAAAAACACTTTAGCTTGATTTTGATCGATCAGTTTGTATGACAGCTATATGCTATAGTGATCCGATTTGAATAATTTGTTCGGAGTTTGTAGCGTTGTCTTCGGATATTAATCTGTGTTAAATATCGTGAAGATTGCTTGTCAAATAAAAAAGTTTTTCATATAAGGAATTGATTTTGATCGTTCAGTTTGTATGACAGCTATATGTTATAGTGGTCCAATCGGAATGATTTCTTTGGAGTTTGTAGCGTTGCCTTGGATTATAATATATGTAAAATTTCGTGTAGATATCTTGTTGAATATACAAGTTTTCCATAAAAGAACTTAATTTTGATAGGTAAGTTTGTATGGAACATATATGCTATAGCGGTCCGATTTGAATAATTTCTTCGGTGATTATACGGTAGCCTTGGACAGTTATCTATGTCAAATTTCGTGAAGATATCTTGTCAAACAAAAAAGTTTTCTATACAAGGACTTAATTTTGATCAGTCAGTTTGTATGACAGCTATATGTTATAGTGGTCCAATCGGAATGATTTCTTTGGAGTTTGTAGCGTTGCCTTGGATTATAATATATGTAAAATTTCAAGAATATATCTTTTTAAATAAACAAATTTTCCATACATGAACTTGATTTTGATAAGTCATTTTGTATGGCAGCCATATGCTATAGCGGTCCGATATCGGTGGTTTCGACAAATGAACAGCTTTTTAAGGGAAAACGGACGCGTGCAAAATTTCAGATCAATATCTCGAAAACTAAGGAACTAAATCGCATATATAGACTGACGGTCAGACAGGCGGACATGGCTGAATCAACTCAGCTTGTCAAGTCCGTCCCGTCTATGTCTTAAAAACTACATGCCAACCTTAATATACCATGTTCAGGGTATAAAAATACAACAATAATAAAAAAAAATTAAGAAAATACACCGCCACCGAATTGGTTGCTGCTCATTAGCGTCGCGATTTCCATCTTTTATGTTTTCTAACAAAACACATACAAACATACATACATATATACTAAATATATATAAGTATATGTCTGTATGTGTTTACGTCTGATATTAAAATTAAGGAAATAACATTTGTGATGATCTTATCTGTTGTTGTAAGACTGTGAGAAACCAAATTGTTTGTAAGATTACACAAGCTGCATAACTCAAAATTAACTACTCTGGCTCTTTTATTAGCGTTAAATTGCTGGTTGTTGTTCTGTGTCCCACGAATTCGGCTTTTTAATTCACCAACAATGGTGTGGCAGGCGATTTTTAAGTTGATGATGATTATATTGTATGAGTTTAACTAAATAATGTGGCGGATCAAAGGCAAAAAATCATAAAAAATTATGCAAAAAGCTGAAACAAGACGAAGAAGAATATTATGTGTACCTCTATAAAGGCGTGAGGGAGGAGAAGGTATATTTGGCATACACAGATAAGTAAGGCAAGATATGTATAGATGATTCTCTGGCTTTTCTTATTCTGTAGTATAATTTCTAAAATACGAGTAATACTAATGGAGATCCTTAGAAGTTTTGAGGCGCTCTCCAATTCGAAGAGCTTTTTCATGATAGAGACAGAAATACACTCAGTGGCTATCCGAGAGGTGAACACTAAAAAAAATTATTTCTGTTCTCACAAAGCACGAAGTTAGCCTCTACCTTTAGGACATCAGCAAACAACTCTATAGGCAAGATCTATGTACTTGGACAGCCAAGCAGCAATCAAGGCTTTATCCTCGTCTCGTATATGAGTCAGAAGTGTCTCGAAAAGCAGCGCAGTAGTAGAGAGTGTCACCAGAATAAAGCGATTAAACATCCACTGGGTGTCAGGTCGCAAAGGCAGCAAGGACAATGATAGAGTGTATGAGATTGCCAAGAGTGGTGTACGGCTGTCACCCGAAAACGTGATCAACATTGGAAAACCCATGCATTGTCTATACGACGATTTGGACAATCTGGAAGTATGGCATGGAAAATCAAAACGCGTAAGACAGATCGCGAAGACTGCAAAAAATGTCAAGAATAAGGCACCAGGGAAATAATGGAGGATCTCTTGCGCACTTGTGCTGCATTGGCAAGGCTGCACTTTAAGCATTTGGGGGCTTAGGCTTCAGTGTTTTTTTCTCTAAAAAATTAGGGAACCTCGGAATGAATCACCCTTTATAAATACTTGCTTTTTAATAACGAAACCCAAGCTAAATACATCCTGCTACATCCTGCTTTAGTTGACGTTTTTGACTGGATCATTGCTTTCCCAAACATTTAAAAGATTCCCAACAAATTAGTTCCACCAAATTTACTAAACTTTTCAGCATTTTTAGATAATTTAACAAATTTGTGGAATTAAATTCCATTATGCGGCAATTTCCACATAAATTGCTATGCTTTTTTAAATTCTGTTTTTTTTTTGCCACAATCTGTCTAATGTTAATGTGACTCGTAAACTGATGATGACGTCCACCGGCCTGGCTGATGACCCCAAATTGCGATAATTGCAAATTGTGCCATACTTGTTCGTACTGGCAAATTACAGGCAACGGTTCCAACAGTTCACTCTCTACTCTGCACAGCAGTCCGGTTTCGGACGTGTTGCCCGACCAGAAGAAGACCGTGCGAGTGTAAATCTCTTTTTTCCACTATTTTTTCTTGCGCAGTTCAAAGACATCACAAAATCTTTGTTTGTAAAAAATAGTTAAACACTATAATAGAGGGCCATTAGTGCTTTTATGAAGACATATGTGCACATGTACCAGACTGTGTATGACGTAGCTCAGGCACGATTTTTGAAGCAATTCCACCATTTTAGCAAATGACAAGAAGAAAAGATTTGCAGAGTTTTAAATGAGAAATGTTGCATGAGTTTAAGAAAATACTTGTAGTCTGTAGAAAAAGTAGTAGAATAATAGTTAACATAACAAAGCGTACCGAAGAGTGTCGGAAAATAATTATTGCGTGGATTTTCGTTATGTCCTGTCGTCGCACTCGCGACTTGGCTCCCACGTCACTGTTGACAGTCATAACTTCCAAGTCGTAACGCCTCTATATTATTTTCTTTGGGACAACTTTCAGCCCACTATAGCCGAAATTTCGTCCGTAATGCTGCAGCGGGTCATCGAAAATTGGTGTAATTGGACGGAAATATTTGAACGGCACCGTGGTGGCCATTTGGCCGACATTTTGAGAAGTTGAGTATTTTTTTAATTTTAGCACCACGTTATTGTTTTACCGAGTTAGCATGGTAATCCTTATGATGTGTTGTCATTGAAATAATCCAACGGTAGGCTTAAGAAACGTGCTGTTTGACGCGGTCGGATTAAAAGGAAAAGAGTGTCAGGTGTGTAGGATGAGCAGGGCATGCAAAGTGGTGACTAGTGTCATACTGGGACTCATTGCACGCTGGACATATGTTTGATATGTCAGAGTCTATTCTGACTAAGTAGGACTACAGTATCGAGAACGAAGGCGCGCAAGGGTTACTAGTCACTCTCGATTCTCGCGGCAACTCCAGCGAATTATTGTATGTCGTCGACGTAGTTGAGGAAAGACCAATTGATGCTCCTAGAAGACGGTTCCGCTCCAAGCTTGATTTGAAAACGGTTTTAGGCTCATAGTCCCTTAGGCAAATTTGTTCAGAATGATCCATAGAATATTTCCGGCAAACGAAATTGTATAGAAAAAAATCGACCCGCTGTAATGCTCCTAATATGTTTTTTTTTTTTTATAATTTTTGCATGAAATTTCAAACATTATGTTAAAGAGTGTATTAATGTACGCATACTAAGGAACTCAAATGAGTTTTCAATAAATTTTCTCTGTTCTGTGCTACAGTAATTTTCTCTACTCCTTTTTAACTTTTTAATAGCTGAACTTTTTTAATTACTAAAATAAAGTTGCTGCTTGCTTCAAATAAAAGCGAATAGTTTCGTTTTGAGCTTACAGCTTCCCTTTGCAAATTACTGATTAGATGTTGATTGAACTTTCGATAGAGAGACAGCAAAGGGAGCTCCATACATGAACATAATTAAAGCGAGAGCGCAGGACATATGCAACAAAACTGCACTTTGCTTACAAAAACAAAAATAAAATTAAAAAACTATATAAATAAAGGAATGCAAAGAAAATCGGCAAATATACATACTACATACATACATATATAGAAATAAATATTTCAGACAAGTGTCATACACATGAACACATATGTTTGTACTTACAGTCGCTCCACATCCGCCGATATTTTTCTCGGCACTTGCGTCAAGCCACGATGCGAACAGTCCACAGTCAGGCCATTACACGAACAAACACGCGGACAACGCGACTCACTGATCACGCCCAAACTGCCGCCGGGTATGTGTATACCCACCGACGAAGACGACCCACCATACGGTTCGGCCGTGGCAACCTGAAGGAAATCACCGCAGGCAAACAGCAACAGTAGATGGGCGAATAGTAGGAAATGTTGTACACAAAACGCAGGCCAACAGTGGCGGCTTCGACGCAGATGACGACGACGACATTGCGGTATGGGTGGTGGAATGAAACGTTTTGTGCTGCTGCTGCTGAGGTGGTGGTTGGGGCGACGGCTGGCGCGTGTGCACGTTGTTGCACGGCGTGGCGTGGTGTCCGGATGATGACTACAGTAATCGAGCGCAACAGCCGCCGCCGTACAAGCGTCGGTGTTAAACAGTATTTCTACACCGTTGCCGATTGCACTTTCACTGCTACAGCCACCAGCTGTACTGACACTTGCGCTTATGCTGGCATCTGTAGCGCTGCCATCATCAACACTGCTGCCGACACAACCAACAACAACACTACCTCCTCCGCCTCCTTTAAAACGCATTGGGGAGTAGTAGCGACGTTGGGGTTGCAGGTGCGTCATTTCCGCACATTAAAATAGCGCAAGGAAGTGGAAGGGCGCGCGCGTTTGCTTGTATGTTTTTGTGGGTGAATGTGTGTGTGTAAATGTGGGCTTTATGTGGCGCTTGCTGTTTTATGTTGTGTGATGCTATGATTTTTTGATGTGTGGTGTTTTAATATATAAATTCTGTTTTTATTACTTTTGGTGTGTGCAGCAAAGCGTTTGCGTTTGGATTTTTTTCGACCACACTTTTGTTTTATTTTCTGTGCTTTTATTATTTTTGCTTCACTTTTATGATTTTCTCAACACTTTTTTCCACACTTTTAATATTTTTTTTTCAATTTTAATATATTTTTTAATTTTATTATTTTTTACCGCACTTTTAATATTTTTGCTTCACTTTTATTATATTTTTCCACACTTTTATTTTGTATTTTGCACTTTTATATTACTTTTTCTTGCTTTTGTATTTGTTTAATCTTCAATTAACTGCCGCATGCGGGCAGGGCTTATCGCTTTGCTTGTTGAATTTTATGTTTATTTGTTGTGCGGCAAGTTGTGGCAGCAAGCTGTCGTTTGTTATGTTATGTTTATTAAATTTAGTGGTTACCCAAACCTTTTTCATGCACTTTTTATGCACAGCTAATTTTTGTGTTTTTTTTCTTATATTTTCTTTTTCATGCGACAAATTACTTCACATAATTTTTATGGCAGCAACGCGCTCGTTACTCGTTACTTTCACGCCAGCAATTGTTTTCGTATTATTTTTGCACGTTGCACTTGTTGTTGACGGCCACAGCAAAACAGTTGTGCCATTTTCACATCCTCACGCGCTAATAATTTTCGTATTTATTTGAATATTTTCGTTTTTCTTTAATATGCTCAACTTCGTGTGTCTTTCAAATTACTTATTTACTTTTAATTCTCATTCGCGTTTGTTTCATTAATTTTAGTTATTTTCGCTTCACTCGTTTATACACGTAACTTCGCCGTCACACCGGCATTCACGACCAATTTGCTTCGTGCACGTCTTAATGGCGTTGCCTTGCAATGAACACTGTCTGCCGCCTGTGTGTGGAGCGTAGAGTTGCAAATGCTGTTATTGATGTGCACCAAAAATGAAAATAAAATACAAAAACAAAAAAGAAAATTAACAAACGCACACAACACTATGCATGAGTGTGCATTTGGTGGTTGATAATTTCCTCACAGTTGGCGGTAGGCGCAGAAGACAACCAACCACTTTGCTGCGCGGAGTATTTCTATTATGTAGCGTGCAGAGGAAGAGGCATGCACTCTGCCAAAAGAGAACACAAGAAAAAAAGTTAACTAAGACTGCATCGAAGCAGTGGTGATACCCTACACAGGTGCATTTCTTGTAGCATGAAAGTGTGTAAAAAGTTATTTTTATTGATTTTGAAAGGTTAGTTTGTATGGCGGCTATATGTTATGGTGGTCCGATTTGAACAATTTCTTCGGAGATTGTAGCGTTGCTTTGGACAATAGTATGTGTCAAATTTCGTGCGGATTACTTGTCAATTAGAAACGTTTTCCATATAAGAAGTTGATTTGAAGTGGTCAGTTTGTATGGCAGCTATATGTTATAGTGGACCGAACTGAGCAATATGTTTGGAGTTTGTTTGCGTTGCTTTGGACAATAAAATATGTCAAATTTCGTGGAGATAACTTGTCAAATAAAAAAGTTTTTCCATACAAAACTTGATTTGAAGTGGTCAGTTTGTATGGCAGCCATATGTTATAGTGGTCCGAACTGAGCAATATGTTTGAAGTTTGTAGTGTTAATTCAGATAACAATCTATGCCGATATCGATAATAGCGTTGTCTTGGATAATTATCTGTGCGCAATTTCATGAAGATATCTCGACTAATAAAAAAGTTTGCCATACAAAAACTTGATTGGGAGCGGTCAGTTTGTCTTACAACTGTCTTTAGTATCGCATATAAGTATATAGACAAACAGACAGACGGATACGACTAAATCGATATACATATGTATACTTTATAGATATAATACATCGTTATATATACATATATGTATTTCTTGCGTGCGTGTGTTTGACACTGAACTCCTCCTAAACGGCTGGACCGATTTTGATGAAATTTTTTGTGTGTGTTCAAGGGGATTCGAGAATGGTTTAGAATCACATTTTTTCCACTGGAAAATTTTTTTGTAATTAATCATTTCTTTTGTAAGTAGTTGTTAATTTTGGAATGTTTTACATTGGATCCGATAGGCTGCATTATGTATAGTCTATTTAGAATGAAAGCGCACCACAAGCGGCTGATAGCTTCGGTGGTTGAGCTCTGAGCTCAGCACATACGTACAGAATTGCGTACTTTACATATCCGACGTTTCCTTCTGGTTGCTATAAACTTTGCTTGAAATTTAATACTCCCGGTGTAGGGTATAAAAATAACACGAAAAACAAGAAAAAAATAAAATGAAAGGTCAACGTTGCGCTGTGTGCTACAAATCTACAGATTGCCGACCTGTAGGTAGCGGATGTACATTTGTATTGTAATTCAATGCGAGCAGATAATAATAAATGCACGCGCGCTGCGTTGCTGCTGTTGTTGCACTGCTTCCTTACTATCTCATTGTAGCTGCGGCGGCTAGTGTGTGTGTGTGTGAATGTGTGCGTGTTATGCTGTGCATTTGCCGTGCGGTGCGGCAGCTGTTTTAGGTAGTTGTGCCACAAATCCATAAGCAACAACAACAAATTTTACTACAACGTTTATAATCCTCGGCAGCAAGTCGGTTGCCTGCAAGTAAAGAGTGCAAAGAGAGTAACAAAGTTAATGAACATGTTGCAATAATGCCTACAAACAATTATATAAGCAAGTATGGGTGTATGTCGCATGTATGGGTGCACGTGTACGTGTTGCATGTATGTTTGTATGTGTGTGTATAGATTTTATTTTACAATGCCGCATATCAGCTTGTTGCTTGTTCGCAGATAAGGTAACGAGGTATGCGTCAAATAGCCTCAGGTACGTTTGAAATTAAGTTAACCGGGCTGACAAATTCATATGTTTCACTCAAGGACCTCTTTGGCGTCGGCTGTTAGCAGACAATAAGCGTTGCCGAGTCTAAAGTGGGTGGCAAAGTGGTGGGTTGCAATTAAAACTGCACTTGTGTTTTCTTGTGTGCTGCTTTTGCTTTAAGTGCCGCGCAATGTATTTGAACGAGTTTGACAAATAACGCAAATAACGGTACGGATGTACAGTGGTGTTGCATATTTTACTTGGAATTGAACATGTGACAAGACATGATTTGTGAATTTACTACGTAAATATACATATGACGTTTCGATCCGTCAATTTGTTTGCTGGCTATGCTGGAGCTCTGTTTTCTTTTAAGAAAAAAAACAAGAAAAAAAGGGTTTGAACAAAAACTATTGGGTAGTCGAAAAAGTATTTTCGTATTTTGTCAATAGATGTCGTTTTAAGCTTCATTTAACCAAAAAAAAAAAAATCGGTGAACTTGAAAAAAAGCTACAGCTTTTTAAAAATGAATGAAAATAATGAAGAAATTCGCTATATTTTGAAATTTTTGTATAAAAAAGGGAAGAAAGCCATGCAAGCCACCAATGAAATTTTTTAAATTTAGGGAGACTTTGCTGTATTAGTGCGCACAACAATGGTTCGCTCCGTTCCGTTCTGGGTGAAAGATGTACCTCGCTCTGGTCGACCAATCGTTGAAAAAGTCGATGAAATTATGGAAAAGATTAACAAGGACCGTCACATAAGGAGACATGACATGGCTAAGGAACTTATCTTTCATCATCAAACGGTTTTGAACAATTTAAAAAAGGCTGGCTACAAAAAGAAGCTCGATGTTTGGGCACCTGATGAATTGTCTGTGAAAAATTTAATGGACCGAATTAACATCTGCAATTCTTTGCTGAAACGAAATGAAATCGAACCATTTCTGAAGCGAATGGTGACAGAAAACGAAAAGTAAAGCAAATACGACAATAATGTGCGAAAAAGATTATGGTCCAAGCGTGGTGAAGCTCAACAAATGGTCGCAAAGCCAGGATTGACGCCTCGAAAGGTTATGCTGAGTGTTTGCTGGGATTGGAAAGGAATCATCCTGATCGAACGATTGATTTTACATTTTAATGTCAACAACTAATGAGATCGAAGCAAGTAATCGAGAAAAACGGCCAGAACTGATCAACAGAAAGGGCTTCGTCTTCCATCAGGACAACGCTAGACCATACACATCTTTGATGACTCCGCAAAAACTGGGAGAGCTTCGCTGGCAAGTTTTGATGCATCCACCATATAGCTGAACTTGTACAATCGGACTACCATTTATTTCAGTCAAAGCAGAACTCCTTTAATGGAGTAAAGTTGGCTTCAAGAGAAGCCTGTGAAAATTACGAGTCGCAGTTTTTCGACGAGAAGCCAGAAAAGTTTTGTACTGATGGAATAATGCCGAAAAATGCGGAAAAATGGCTAAAAGTGGTGGACCAAAATGGTATATAAGTATGTATTTGGTTCATTAAACTTTTTTTATAAATATAAAAAAATATGTTGAACTTGGATTAGAAATACGAAAAAACTTTTTCGACTACCCAATACATGCATATGTATGTATGTATGTATGTATATTTTCTCACGGTGCCTGGTTGGAACCTATGGTCTCTAATTTAAAAAATAAGTACCTATATATTTTCCCACAGTGTCTATTTGGAACATAGGGTCTCGAATTTACAAACTAAAAATCACATTAAAAAGTCTACTTGCCTTAAAAAAAGATTAACACTAACTTTGTTTGGTGTTTAAATTTTTTTTTTCAAATAATTTACCAGCAAAACTCTCTATTGCGAGCAAATAAAATCTGAAGTGGCAATATACCACATAAATAATCTACCAAATGTTTATACAAACCAAATTATTTACATTAGATAATGCAGCTATCACATTTTATGCACGCCACTGTATATTTGCTAAGAGTATAATTTATGTGCTTAAAGTTCTTCGCAAACAAGATAAAAAGCGACCCTGCTTTGTTGCATTCTCTGAATCTTATCATTGCAGCATCGCTTTTCTATAAAACCGTATAACGGTAGAGCTACATGTGATGCACTCAATTATTTAAATCAATTACATATACTCATATAAATGTAAGCACTTTTTAACAATTATATACATATATTATATATGAAAGTGTACCAACGAGTAGTCTGTGTGAGTGTGTGTGTTTGGGCTACTGCATTTATAACTGCGCGCTTTAAACATTTTTCAAGGGTGATCGCGTCTAATTGATGCTTAAGACAACACAATTTGTAAATTGACAAGCAAAGAAGTATCAGCTACACACATACATACATACATACATACATATACATCGCTTAAGTATGTGTGCCTGTAAAATGGGTGGTTGAAGTGGAATGCGGTGAACGTGGGCAAGGCTGGCAGCCATTTAGAAAGCTAACGGGCCAACCATCAACATAATAACCCATCGCGACCAGCAGCTTCAATCTTTCAATCTGTTTAACTTCAATTCAAGAGCAACAAAAAAACGAGGCAACTAGAACTTCTTGTCTAGGGAGTTAATTGTTTCAATTATTAATTTGATGACTGACAGCAGCTTGACAGTGAGTGACATTCAGCCCATCGTTTCTCACGTTATGCTAAAGAGCGTAAATATGAAAATTGTGTGCTAAAGAGCAAAAGCAAAAATAAATCTTTCAATTAATTTGATAATATTTGAAATAATAACTTTAATTGCTTTGCGAAGAAATGGTATTTTTTTCAATGAAATCTAAATGGATGATATCAGCAGTTGCTTGAGCAAGGAAAGAAGCATACATTAATATACTACATAAGTATGTATAAAACATGGCACCAAACACCCTTCACAAGTGAAAAAAAAGGTTTCTATACAAGAACTTGATTTTGAACGGTCCGTTTGTATGACAGCTATATGCTATAGTGGTTCGATATCGACGGTTTCCACAAAGAAACACTCTTAGAGAGTAAAACACGTGGGCGAACGTGTTCAGAACGATATCTCAAAAAACAGAGCGACTAGTTCTCTAGACCGGACTCAGTTCGTCACGCTGATCGTTTAAATATAATACCTGTAAGATCTCCTCCAGTTCCTTACGGGTGTTACAAACTTCATGGCAAACTTAATATACTTTGTTCAGTGTTCACTAATATACAAACATACACATTTACACAACAACAACAACAATAACAACAATGCAAAGAAAAATCGAGCGAAGATCTTTTCACACCGGATGTGCCACTGTCACAGCTTCAAGCCGGCGCGCTTGTATGTGCGTGTGTCTTGCTTCTTAATGACAAACAGCTGATTGCAATTGACATATTGTTTGCGAATGACAGATCAATAAATTTATAATAAATGGAGTCTATATACTTTTGCTACGTCATCAAAACACTGGACAAATATTTACAATCATTGACAGTTGATGAGCCGAGCGCAGCACACAGTCTACACATTTGTTTGGTACCGTTACTTCTGTAAGCTGATGATAAGGCATATTTTATGGAATCATGACACAAATATTTTATAAAACTACTTCAATTTGGGTTAAGTGGTTGATTGGAAGTGAGACGGAAATCAATTGAGTTTATCGGAGATTATTTATTGGCTGAACAGTACACAGAGGGACCCAAAGAAATTGTATTTAGTCACAAAAATGTTGGTTTACGTTTTTTTGAAACTTAAAGGCAGGGACTTAAGATAATGCAGTATATTTTGTGATAAGTCACTACTCTAAACCGTAAAAAGCGATAACCTTGAAAGGAGGCTGGCGAGTTGTATTTCGTTAAACATCCGGTTATAAGAGCCTGACTGTTATTGTCGTGGTTTGGAAAGCGGCTTGGAAGTATTGCTAAATGTCGAGAGGATTTTGCACTTCGCCAATATTTAGCCGAGGTCACCGATTTACGTAGGATATTTGAGTGATGCTCTTACTAAGTTTTCGTATAGACGGTTCCCTACAAGTTAGCGCTCTTTTATGAACTGCCCCAAGCTCGACATATTATATGTTTATTATGACACCCGTAGCCTATTCACTCGGGAGAGGCCTTGGCTGATGATTGACAAAGCAGCTGCAGAAGCGCCGGACCGGAGGTGGTCGCAGTTAATTTCATTGCGCTATGTTTGACCGAGAGATACCTAGGGATGCCTTTAAGATTTCCGTTTACTTATGTCTTTTGACTTGGATTGTTGGATCATCAATATCAAAGCAAAGACAGGAATGTACTCCGATAAAACTCACAATGGATTGTCTAAGATAAATAGTTAACAGATCGAAGAGTCAAGAAAAACCGAAATTTATATCGAGATTAATGAAATCAGTGGTGAGTATTCATCCCTGACAATTTTATTTGCTTTTTAAATATTTTTTTCTACAAATTTTTGGAAGTGGAAGAATGAAGTGTTTCACGATGTAACAGGTCAATTGAAGAGTCCTTCGCTTGACTTGGACCATATGAAACATGGATTCTTCATTTTACTCGACAGTCATCCGCGTGGATTGCAGACGTTGAATCCACGACTATTAAGTAACGTTACTTGTAATTCGATACATCAGAGTCAAAGTATTGAGGGTTCGTGAAGAGCATGTAAAGTAAAACCTTCAGTGAAGATGAACCGGACATGGCTTAGCTTTGCTTACAAGACAAGCCCTTGACTTACTCGTACTTCGAAATGCTTCCTCGTCCAACGTGTTCTCCAGATCTAGCCCCAGCGACTATTTTCTGTTCTGACATCTCAAAGAATGTTCACAATTTACTTGTATTCGATACATCGGAGTCAATGTGTTGAGGGTTCGTGAAAATTATGTGAAGTAAAACCTTCAGTGAAGATGAACTGTGCATGGCTTAGCTTTGCTTACAGTCAAACCGAACGTGGAATGAGTAAATCTGCACTAGGCTCACAAGATCATAACCGAAAACGCTGCTAGCAAGACCATGACCATTCCCACGACAGTCGGGTTTAAGTAACTGAAATGGAACCGGATTTTTTTTACTTCAGGAATGTTTTTTGCCGCAACAACAACCACAAAAAGACCATAACATTCACCGGATTTTCATCTATTACCGTCAAAATTTTTTTCTGCAATTTGTTTCATATAGAAGCCATCATTTAATCTTCATTTTGGATTCGAGCTAACGTCCGAACAGTTTATCACACTTAATGGTCAGCATGACAACGCCAAAAAACATTCAGAACCGACACTTTTTCTTAATTTCCAAAAAATCTTTCTTCATTTTGCGAACTCACATACATACGAGTATGTACGTTTTCCACTTTCAAATGGCAGTGCCTCGCAGTCCCTACACTTTACCGTACTTCACGCATATAGACGCATAAACACTTCGGCACTTCGGTCTAATGAGTATTAGACATTTCATCACATTCTATTGTCGCTTACTACCTACTTGACATTTTTCCGTCAAACTAAATGGTAAACAAAGATAAATGAAAGTAAGTGCACACACATACATATGTACATATACATATATGTACACATGTATATGTAGGTAGAGTCACATGCGAGTTGAGTTCATTCTGACGACATTATTGCACTGAAATGCCAAGAAGTAGTAGAAAAAGAAGAACAAGCAGCATATACTTACAATACGACAACAAAAAAGAAGTGAAGCAATAGCAAGACGTTCATAACACTTGAGGCACACGGAGTTCATCAACAACAAAATTAAGATAACGAGCACCACCTCGACAGTAATCGGACAAACTCGCGAGTTGACGTGTCTTTCCCCATATACATATACTCGTCGAGTATTGTTGTTGCTGCTGCTGCAGTTGTCTGTACGCCTAAGTGCAGGGACTCTTTTAGTGCAGTGCAATAGGAGACTGTGCGTGTGTGTGTTTGTTTTCATATGCCTTGGTGCATTGATGCCCGGACGACACATCAAACCAAATATTCAAATGATCACATAGATGTACTTATATATGCTTGTATAGGTATACTCCAAATGTGTGTGTGTGTATATACATATGTGCTTAAAGTGGGAATACCGCTACCGCAATCAAAACAGTTGGATATTAAATTTGTTGGCATTCCAGAGCCAACGCATGCTGAACTGTGTTGAACCGCGCTGAACTGAACTGTCACTTGTTCGGGCACTCGTACAACGGGAATATTCAAAAATGCAGGGCAGCAGCGCGAATACTTTAAATGTGCGATTGGTACGAAGATCGGCAAATACTCCGCACAGAAACTACCCAGTAGGTGCTGTGTGAAAATCGAACTGGGAAAGGGAATCGGGAAGGTTTTAGATGGGGTGAATACCTTTTTTCATGCCGCTAATCTGCCTACTCTAAAAGTGAAATGCTACTAGCTACGCATTGACATCGTACCTTACAAGAGAGCAGTTAGCCTTAAAAAAGAAGAATTACCTGGAAGCTACACACAAAGTTTCCTCGCGGACTTTGTATATCTCACAACCAGCATAAATTCCACTAATAATTTAAACCTGAGGATCAAGCGCAGAATAACTCTTACTAACAATTGCTACTCGAAGAACAAAAATTACGCTCTAAACGCCTCTAATTACTTGGGAACATTCGTGAAAACTGTTCTTCGCAAGATCTTTGGAGCCGTTTACGGGAGCGATCAATACCGAAGAATATGGAACCACGAACTGTATCAGCTCTACCAGGACATGGTAAGGAAGCTGATGCTCCAGCGAAAAACTCTTTCGACTCTAAACTCATCCGTGGAAAATGGAAGCGAGGCCTCCTTCGACTCGAGACTCATGAGTGGACAACGGAATGAAGGACGACCACGCAATCAATGGCAGAACCAAAAGCATAGCGACCTGTATGCACTTGGGATGTACATTGGCGTGAACTCGCAAAGGATAGAGACAGCTGGCCTGGTTTTCAAGTGAATATAACCCCTAAAGTCTTCTTAATGCTTTCTAGCTCCAGAAAAAAGGTTTTTCAAGTTATCAATTTCAGTTTTATTTTGAAGAAAGTAGAAAACTTTGTTAGAGTAAATTAAAGGTGTCCTTCTTCACAAAATTTTCTGGAAGTCTCGGGAATGAACTGCTCATGCAAAGCAAAGTTGAGAATTATGTGAAGTAATTCGGCTTAAAATATAATTACTTATACTAGATACCTTCTTGACCGGACAACTGTCAATGTGTTTTAACGTGAATACCTGCCACTAGTAGACTTAAATCCACGGCACTCAAAAAGTACAACGGATCAAAATCAAAGCGTTGATCAGCGCCCCAAAGTATAAGTGCATGCACAACACTATACTTTGGGAACCAAAGCAAAGTGCCGCCCCACACTTACACTTTGGTACCAATCAGTTCGGGTGAAAACCAAAGGAAAAACACCCTAGCCACCTTGGTCGGGTACGAGGCCTACCTAAACCTCTGCCGTACTTTGGGTCCGGCACCCGGCCGCAGTGCGACTCCACATTGGACAAAAGCCCTTCCTGCATTTAGGTCTAAACCACAGCCACCACGAATCTCCCCAAAGGGCCGAACCCAATGAGCAGATTGGAGCGAACTCCAAGGGCATTACTGCTCCCCGTGGTACCATGTTTTAGTCTTTGGTATGACCTGTAGACCACAGTGTTACCTGTGATCTACTGCCAGTCGGGGACCCTAAGAACTCCTAGGAATTCCTAAGGACCCGGCTGTATAATGTGTTGTTCGTCATTTCATTTTTGTGTTTGTTATATAATCGCAAACCCATTCAAAGAATATGATAATCATTTCGATATAGCACTTTTCTGACACCTCATATGACCATGCCGACATTATAAAATAGACCTGTGAATGTCGGACATAGTGCATTTGGCTTTTAGTCGCCTTTTACGACAGGCATGCCTTACCACGTGGATATTCTTTTCCCAACCACGCAGGGAACAATGGGATTTTAGTCGCCTTTTACGACAGGCATGCCTTACCGCGGGAATATTCTCAATCCCCCTCCCCGCAGGGGGTCTTGACCGGACACACAGTCGTATCCAAAAAAAAAAAAAAAAAAAAAAAAAAAAGTATTCGACGTTTTCATGACTTTTTTAATATGTTTGAAACATTTTCTAACTGGGACCAAAAGAACGCCAAAGTGTACATAAATAAATTAGATATATAAATGAAGTTTGCATCGCGACCTAAGGTCTACTGTGCCTTCTTCTAAGTCACA
>NW_026038362.1:0-25000 GCF_023373825.1 Bactrocera dorsalis
GCCTGTCGTTGAAAATTGCGATAAAATCGCTGAATCGGTCGAAAGAGACCGGCATAGTAGTCATCAAACCGTTATAAACCATTTGAAGAAGCTTAGAGTCACTAAGAAGCTCGATGTATGGGTGCCACACGAATTGATTCAATAAAAATACCGCAAAACTTTTTTGACAAACCAATATTTTATTTTTTTCCAGTGAGCTGACCTCTTTATACGTATAATTAATAAAAAAAACTAACATATTACTCCCACAATATATAAAGGGTGATTTTTTAAGAGCTTGATAACTTTTTAAAAAAAAAAAACGCATAAAATTTGCAAAATCTCATCGGTTCTTTATTTGAAACGTTAGATTGGTTCATGACATTTACTTTTTGAAGATAATTTCATTTAAATGTTGACCGCGGCTGCGTCTTAGGTGGTCCATTCGGAAAGTCCAATTTTGGGCAACTTTTTCGAGCATTTCGGCCGGAATAGCCCGAATTTCTTCGGAAATGTTGTCTTCCAAAGCTGGAATAGTTGCTGGCTTATTTCTGTAGACTTTAGACTTGACGTAGCCCCACAAAAAATAGTCTAAAGGCGTTAAATCGCATGATCTTGGTGGCCAACTTACGGGTCCATTTCTTGAGATGAATTGTTGTCCGAAGTTTTCCCTCAAAATGGCCATAGAATCGCGAGCTGTGTGGCATGTAGCGCCATCTTGTTGAAACCACATGTCAACCAAGTTCAGTTCTTCAATTTTTGGCAACAAAAAGTTTGTTAGCATCGAACGATAGCGATCGCCATTCACCGTAACGTTGCGTCCAACAGCATCTTTGAAAAAATACGGTCCAATGATTCCACCAGCGTACAAACCACACCAAACAGTGCATTTTTCGGGATGCATGGGCAGTTCTTGAACGGCTTCTGGTTGCTCTTCACCCCAAATGCGGCAATTTTGCTTATTTACGTAGCCATTCAACCAGAAATGAGCCTCATCGCTGAACAAAATTTGTCAGCGAAACACATTTCGAACCGAACACTGATTTTGGTAATAAAATTCAATGATTTGCAAGCGTTGCTCGTTAGTAAGTCTATTCATGATGAAATGTCAAAGCATACTGAGCATCTTTCTCTTTGACACCATGTCTGAAATCCCACGTGATCTGTCAAATACTAATGCATGAAAATCCTAACCTCAAAAAAATCACCCGTTAGTAATGAAACGATTCAATTCGATTTGACCTTACGCACTTCATACATATATTTGTAACAATAAACCTAAAAGAGCAACGTTAATTTTTTCCCTTTCCTATTAATTTCTAAAATGTTTCAGAATTTCGCTGATACTTCAAAAGAAACTCATAACATAATGTAGCATACCACAGGCACCGCTCACAATTAACTACAAAATAATTATAATTGATAGATTTATAGGGCGACCTTGACTGGCAGATATCGGCTGCTTTGTACAAACAACCGTTCATGCGCAATTAACTCGCACAATACACAAAAGAGAAGGAGGAAAAATACAATGGTGAAGAGCAAAAGTAAAGAACCCATTAAAAATAGCAAAAGCCAGCGGCTCCGTCAAATGGCTTAGAAAAGCTTTTGACACCGCAAAGTGCTCCTGCGTCACTGTCTAGGGCTCCTACGTCAATCATAACCGGCAAACAACTACCGCAACAAGAATAACTCACCTAAATATCTTGTGGGAGCCGCTTAGGTGTATTTGATAACTTTCAAATAGTTGCGAGCTGTCAGAAGAACGCTAAGAACACCAAAGATGGATGTGAGAATTATACGAAATGACCGAGAAGAGCACACAGGTGGGATTGAAGAGTGTCAGTGATAGAAACAGTGTATATAGTATATAATATATTACATCTAGGTATACTTTGAATCTCGTTTGTCTGTGGGGGAAATCCTAAACAGACGTCAAATAAACAATGATCGCATGTTGAAAGAAAATCGCTGATAATGATGAAGTGATTTGAGTCATTCAGCTTTCAGGCCACCCGCATAATTATTATACATACAAGAAATTCAAGGGGATGTTAAATACGCATGGAAATGGTTTGGAGACTGGAATTGATGGCAAAAATGGTGTTTCATAAACGTCGGTTTTACGAAACAGGAAAGAACTTTTATAGGTTTTTTTTTATATATATGGCCTTTATTTTTATAGGCCAAAGACTGTCAACTCTACTGTCAACTATATATACCGGGCGCTTCGTGCCGCTATCGACTGAGTGTTGCAGCTTGGTTACTTAAGTGTACAAGCACAAAATTGTTCATTAATCTCGAATATTTGACACCTTTAGCCAAATAAAAGATATATGTATAACGCTGACATGACAGCCAAATCACGACTGAATATATTTAAAGATGCGTATATGGTCAATGGTGGCCCCGTAGGAAAAATTAACGAATTTTTTATTTTTCCAATACTTAATGAATGAGGTAAGGGGTATAAATTTAGAGAATTTTTGTATTATTATGGGAAAATCTGAGGACTATGAAATAGCTTTATAATGAAATAAGGATTATATTTTACTGTCTTTAGTTATTCAACTCGGTTCCGCCGTTCCAACTAATTCGCAAGTCGTTAGCAAGTCAACAAACTTACATAAATATTTACGAATTTATAAATATTTGTGTTCGAAATCAGGACTCAGTTATTTGTAGGGCTCTTTAATGATAAGGTACGTATTTACTAGTAGATGTTAGAGATATATAGAGAAATGAATATATGTACATAGAACATATTTCGAAAGCTTTTTGTAAATGTGTTTTGTGTATTTCTTATCTAACTTATTCTCTATATATATCTTACTTGCGAGTAACTTTTTTGTGGCATAAATCATGAGCTAACTGCATTTAATCATTTTAGTCATGACGCCGCCATAAATATTTTATGCATAATCCATACTCTCAAACATTTTGCTGTGTAAATTCTTTTCTCTTCTCGTTGTTTTATTAAATCTTTATTTTTAGTTTTATTTTATGTTTTGTCTCGTTAAACTTTTGTTTTGCCTACTATTTACCAATGCTGTTCGTCCATACGTTTGTCTGTATCACCTGCCATGCCGTTTTTCGTACACTTTTTCCTCCAGCATGCGGGGCCCACGTCACATGTCATTAGCGATAGCGTCTATTGACACATTATCGAATGAAAGAGCGCCGCTTGATTTGTGAATAATTCAATAGTTCATGGAAAATTAGTTGATAATAGTAGGTGAAACACACGCTCTTCTAGGGAATTTTATTAGCACTTTGCGGTTTTATTGTAGTTTCAATAGATTACACTAGTTTGAAAAAGGTGGGTGTGACTTTGAATACTGTTCGAACTGTTCGTTGATTCTTTAGATTTAGTAAAATTCTATTGAAAATTTAATACTTCAATTTTCCATCGCAGAAGATAACATTAATATTCACTTAACATTAATATAAGTATCTGCGGAGAGTTCTTTATTATACCCACTTATATAGGGACCATATGGAGAAAAATATTCTTTATATCTTTGTCTTTTGAAATTTCGTGTATCTTCCCATCCTCAAAAAATCACATAAAAAGATGGAGTGCACAACCGAGAGGATTATGTAAGTTCTTATAAAACAGATGAATCTACTACCCAGGAGCTAACCCGCATACTAACTGAATTGGAAGACTATATTAATTTTAATATATGGCTTGAGTGTGGAACCCTAAGCTTAAACATTCCAACCTGCTATGAGTAATATTTTATTAAATCTGAATTATTTTAACATTTAAAAAGTTAGAAAGCAACCATACCATGAAGAACTGGTCAATATGAAATGTTATTCATAGAATTCTCAGTACATACAAAAATTAGAATAACTTGTAGAAAGACCAGTAGATAAATGATAGTATTATCGCGAAAGCAATTTGATACTAGTAAGTTGATTCTACATACAAGAAGCGGACTCAGAACTTATAATGCCACACATTAAACCTTAAAAGTAGAGAATTAATATAATTTGTATATAAAAATAAATATCTTTAGTGCCTCACTATTTACTTCCCCATAAATATTTATTGATTCTTTGCAAATAGTAAATGATTTTAGTTGTTTACACTTTTTTTCGACAAATTTTTCAACCTCAATTATCAGTTAGATTTTCTGTTGCAACAATGTAATATATACGTAAATGTTGATTTTATTACACTACGACACGTACTGTCCACAATTTTGCCGCTATTTGAGTCTTAAATGCAAAGAGCACTGTTGTTCTACAACTCACAAATGGCTGTTCATTTTTCACAAATTACAAACGCAAAGTTTATCCAGATTAAATAAAAATTCCAATAAAATAAAATCACTTGACGCACGCAGAACTTTATAAAAGCTACAATATCCAACAGCCGTCAGGCATTTGGGGTGCCTTTTTCGCTTTCACTGAGCTTTCGCCTAGCAAAGCACAACTTTTCAAGCCAATTTCACTAGTTTGTAGTACAATCCCCTCACTGGGCTGTGTCTATGAAACATTCACTGTCGAGTTCAAGAAAGTTTTTATTTCATATCGTTGTGGTTGTTGTCGTTTTCAGTTTATCGAAGTTCTTGTTATTGATTTACGCATCTACGATTGACTCGACCTGACCTTAGCAATGAAAGTGTCGCTTGTTTGGGAATGTGTGTAGGTGGTTGTGTGATAATATTAAATGGCGGAACAACAACTACAAAGCAATCACTAACAATTGACATCAATAGCAAATTTTATCGAAGTTTAACAACTTTTACTCATTGTTATGAATTATCGACATTTTTTATTTTTCCTCTTTCTCTAGTCGTTTTTATACACTTATTATTTGTCTCCACTCATTATCTTGCCAAAGCGCACGTTGGCATTTCGCTACTAGTTCGTTGAAGACATTTTTTGTATCCTTGATAAAAGTTTTAAGTACGTAGAGTTGGATGCTAGGCACATGAATATGAATCCTATTTCGACAGTATTCTTGTCAATAAAGGCGAAAGTAATTAATAAATATAATATATTAGGAGGAATTCGAAAATGAAGAACCGCTGTAGTTAAGAAGTCTAAATAAGCTTAAGAGGCAACAAAAAAAAAAATTCTGTGTGCCACGGGCTAAAGTTCATTTTCAAGGGATAAGCGTAGAATCATTGCGAAGGTCTTGCAAAAAGCAATATAATGAAATGTTTGGAGCTTTAATGCATTATGCAATGCGGCAAATAAGATAAAAGCTTAGTTAAAGCTTTGAACATGTTTGAACTAGCACACTTATAGCATAATTTTGTCACGAAATATTACAGCTTTCATCACATTTTCCGCTTTTAGAGCTTTGAATGCCTTTACATCTCATTACATTAGTCAATAATAAGTATTTTCGCAATTAATAAAATAATTTTTCGGGTTTTAAGCTTTCGATTGTTGTTTATATTTTCTAATGAAAGCAGAATATAGCTTCTGACTGGCATATACAGTTTTTGATAATTACAAAATGATTCCATAGGTACTAGCGTATACAGCTTTCGAAAAATTATTTGCGTCTACATACTGTCCTTAGAGCTTATGAAATATTTTTTAGTTTTCTGAGCTTTTAACCCCCTGAAACATTACATTCAATGCAAAATATTATTTTAAATCTATTTTGTAAATGTTCTTGAGCTTTCATGAAACCTGATGAACATACTAAACGAAGAATAATAAATCAGACGAAGTTCAAAAGTCAAATACTTCATCTCACTTGCCATTTCACCTCTTTTAAGTTTCCTGGCAACCCATAAGGAACATAATTTTATTTAAAAAACTGGTTTACTGGTTTGCTCCTTATATCGGAACGCTTTATTACATATAAAATAGAAAATATATTTTTTTTTCGAATCAAAACCCTTCACTGCTTCGCTGAGGTACTCTCTGTAAGCACACTAAGCTTTCTTAATACATAAGTATAACTAAAATAGGTTGACTATATTTGTCGTTACCTCAGAGGAAAAATTCTCAAATCGTCTAAAAGCAACTCAAAGCAAGCGAAGTTTTCTATTTATTTGCTTAACTTTTTGTAGACGCTTTGTTATTGCTATATTTACTTCCCACTAACTGCAGCCAGTGCGCTACACTAAAGGTGGGTCACCAACACGCAAACATTATTGCCCGCGCACTTACTTTTTTGCGTGAAATTGGTTAAACACACAAAGCTGTCTTGGCTTTGCGACTTGCCACAAGAGCAGCGAATTTGCTTTGCTTTCGCACCAGGCTTTGAAGTGCATGCGCTGAAGCGCAACCAGTTTTGCGTTTTAATATTATTTTTATATTTTTTCTGCTCTTTTTCTTTACTTCTTGCCATTTATTGCCGGCAACTTGCTTCCTTTGTATGTTGCACTGTTAATTGTATTTGGAACTTTAGAACTAATTTAAGGATTTTATTAAATGATTTCTGCTTGTTTTACCTTGTTTCATAATTTTTTTATGTTTTATTTGAGTTACTTTGTATAATTAATTATTTTAGGAAACTTGCTCGCCTTTTTGGCCACTGTGACTAAGCTCGAGTTGCATGCCACATTTGCTTCTTTGTCACTTAATCTCCGTAAACGAAAAGCCAACTGAACTCTCAAAGCAAAAACATGTCATTGGCATTTCAGTAAATGCGTTTCAACGGTACACCCACATCAATTTCACACACACAAACTACAATGGACACACCCGCCGCATCTTATTTCAAGTCATTAGCAAAAGCTTTTAGATACGGCGCTAAAAAGAGCTACTTGCCACACTCATTAGCTTTCTGTCTGACTTACTTAATGAGTTGGGAAGTTCACTTAACTTACAAAAGCAACAACATACAAAACAACAAAATAAAAGTTTTTTCTTTTCTCACTCACCTTTTTCCTCAAAGTTGCCACTTAGCTTAATGTCGATCGTCTCGTAGTAATCCCACACACTGTTGCACTGTTCGCATGTGTGTAAAATTTTGCTGGTCGAATCGCGTTGCAAGCGGCGCCTGTGATGTGCATGCTGCTGTTGTTGTTGCTCATGACGAGCATGAAAATGATGACCGTCGAGTTGCTTCGCGTCGACCGCCGATGGCAATGTCAAACAACAGCTAGCAACTAAAACGGCAATGCAAACTTGAAACAGCAGAAATAGTCGACGTAGTTGTTTTTTATTTGCTGCTGCTGCTGTGATTGGCTTTGTGGCATTCCGTTTGCCGGCAATTTCGACGGCGTGAGCCATACTTGCGCAGGTGTGTGTGTGTGTGTAAATAAGGTAGTAAAAACAAATTTGGTACGCACACTTTTCCTCACTGTTGTTGCCGTATAGCTTTAAAGCGCTTAATATGGCTTAATGCGTGTTATAAACGCCTGATGGGTGATATTTAACTTCTTTTTGATGCGCTTTAATTATTATGTTTGTTGCTGTATTTTTTTTTTATTTTTGGTTGTTGTTATTAATTATGTATATTGTTGTTATAATATCGTCGGCAACTTCCCTTTGATATAACACTATGCAAATAATTAACACAACACGTCACCTTTATGTTGGGTCGATTATCGAAAACACAGCACAAAACTGCAAAAAACAATAGCAACTAGAAAAATAAAATAACCGATTTTAGAAAATTTTTGCGTAAGAAAACATTTTGGCCAATTAATAGATTTAATTAGAATTTAATTTCACAATAAAACACTTTGATTTTGCACGAACGCCGATTAAATGGCCATATACGTATGTGCTAAATATATATATTATGATTTATTCTAATAACAAAAATATTTTCACAACAAAAATTATCGTTACAACAATAAGTATCACTTTTTATTGAATAACAATGCGCGCATTCTTTATATCACAACTTGCCACCTGCGGTTGCACGTCTCACAAATGTGTTCAAGCGTTGTGTTATTGTCAACACTTTTTATACATATAAGCCGACGCAGCTCGCCGCTAATTGTGGCATAAATCAGCGCCAAGCGTTTTTTCACTTTGCCTCACTTTCTTTCGATTATCTTTTTGCTTTTAGAATGGTGCACTTGCGTTTATTTTTAGCGCCGCACACTTTGTTGCTCTCCTTCTTATATCAACATACTATGTATGTATGTATAGTACGTGTGTCTTTAACTAAACAGCTGACTGCCTCTTATTGCAAGCGCTTGGCTAAGAATGAAACTCACGCTGCTGACAGGTTGTCGCATTGTGTGATAGAATCGAAACGCTTCCGCACACACTTGTCAATAGAGAAGTTAAATTTAGTTGAAACGATCACGGTGCGGCAATGCGCTGAGTGTACAAGTGAGAGCCAAAGCATTTAGATAATTTGGGAAAAATCACAATTTTCACCGCCTTGATAAATTAAGAGTAATTTTTTCACATAGAAAATCGTATTCCAACTGTCGAACTCTTAATTTGCGTGCCCTTATATTCGCGATGTCGGTTTAACCACGCTACCAAACGTCTCACACAACTGCGCGTAAATCGTGCACGTCCAATTGACCAAGCGCTCAAGCTTTTAGGAACGCGCCTGCCGCGCTGCGCGTCTAACACTTTCTGTCTTTCCACCGCGCGCACAAACGCGTTTATTTACTTAAGTGCGCGTCTAATTAAATTTGAGCAACGCGTTCGACGACCGCCACAAAAACACGACTAATAAACGGCAATTTGTCAATACAAGCGATAAATCGGGCAAAAGATACAAAAGTGAGGAACGCGCGTTAAGAATTAATCGTTTATATGTTTATTTTCTTGCTTGATTGTTAGCAACCGGCACAGGTATAGGCTGCGGAGTAACGCGTTGCGGCGCGTCTGCAGACGGCATAAGCAGCGCTCAAGCGTACGAACGGCAAACAAACAGCGCGGTCACCTTTCTTTCTATTTATTTGCACTTGATCGTAGCGCTGTTGTCTGATTGCTTTTTCACGAACTTTATGGTTTTATTTTTGCAGTTTGCTTTGTTTGGCACGTTTCTTTGGCTAACCGCGCGACGCGTTTAATTTGAACTTTATATGAACGCGCGTAGATGCTTGTCGCGTTTCATGTGCGAAATGACACATTAAGCGAAACGCTTACAAAATCTTAATAGAATGCTTAATTTTGCCGGCCTTCCTGGCCAACGCTATAAATAGCGCGCGACGATATACCTGATGTCTTTATTGATCAGCAGCTGATTTTTGTTGTGATTCACTTGTTCCCACTTCGCGCATAGACATTCAATCACTTTTACAAAATCACAAAATTTACACGAATACTTGCAGCTATTAGCGCTTGTTAGCAACAACGCTTGTGTTTTCATTGATTTTGTTATTGTTTTCACTTTTCTTACAACGCGCAATCATTAATCGCTTGCTTTATCTTTAGTATTTTATTTGTATTCTCTTGCCTGCTTTGATTATTATTAGGCGCTCGCTCGCAAGAAGACTGTAAACGCTTGGGAAAAAAGTTACATAATCGTACACTAGACCGCAACAACACAACGCGCTAACAAAAACACAAAAGGTTTAAGGCCAAAGAAGCTGGTCAAACCGCTGACAACACTGAGCACACTGTTGCACAGCAACCAAAAATACAACAAAACACAGCGTTGTAACATGAAATCATTAATTCACACAAAATTTCATTTGCGCTGAACTTTGCACCTTTAATAGCAACATATTTTCAATCAACGATAAACATTGGGCACATAAATAATTTTTCTCTCTTCTCAACTTTTATTTTTTGCCCGCCTTCAAAAACAAAACACAATCTTCACTAGCTAACGCGCGTCGCTGCGCTTCTTTGATTTTATTTACTCACTTCGTGCTTCCTCGCTTATATTTCATGCATTGATTCTGTTGTTGCTTATTTCATTTATTTTTCTTTCTTAACACTAATATTTTTCATTGCTTCTCCACTTGCGTTTAATTACAAACTTTGGGCGTCTCACAGCGCTTTCGGCTCTTCATTTGCTGGCTATGACTATTTCGCGGTATTTCTTTTTTCTCCACTGTATTTATTCGGTTAACTCGCGTTAAATAACCACCTTGCTACTATACACCTCCGAACAGTCCAACAAACCGGGTACGTATAACGTTTGAAGGGCGAGAATTTTGAGAAATCTTCGTTGCAGATGGGATCGAACATTGAGTTCGATGTTCGATTAGCACACGTTCGTTGTTAAATGTTCGGTTCCAAAGTTCGGTCGAAATGCTCGTGTCCGATGTTTGAGTTCGAACAGAATGCCGGTAGAACTGATTTTTGTTGGCTAATACAGTGGTGGCGAAAAGAATATAGTCAAACATAAGTGTTTGTATGACAGAAACTCAATTAATTTGAATATTTCAATTAGAAAATTAAAATTAAAGTAAACCATAATAATATTATTTTAAAATTTGCTAACCATTAAATAAATATATTGCACACTATTAGCATAATATACTTATAAATTATCACACTGAAGAAACATATGGAATATAAGTAAAAAATTCCAATTCCAGATATTGTAATATATGAACACCTTAAATATTCCTACCATATAACAATATTTTTACTCTGAACAGGGTATACCTGTATACTTTTATATAGTATATTAAGTTTGCCACGGAGCTTGTAACACCCAAGAGGAAGCGTCGGAAACCCCATAAAATATATACATATGTATATACATGATCAGCATGATGAGTTGAGACGATTTTACCATGTCCATGTCTGTCTGTATACATATACATGAACTAGTCCCTCAATTTTTGAGATATCGATCTAAAATTGTGTCATGCCTTTTTCTTACCAAGAAGCTGCTCATTTGTTGGAACAGACGATATAGGACCACTATAGCAAATAGCTCTCATTCAAAGTGAACGACCGGTATGTTTAAAATCGGTCAGATCGGATCAGTATAACATATGTGTTAGTTGCTATACAAACTGAACGATCGGAATCAAGTTCTTTTAAGGAACATTTTTTATTTGTGAAGAGTTTTATAGCTTCGGTGCAACCGAAATTAACCTTTTTGATGTTTTGAAGTCCATTCAATCTGCTCACATACATCTTTTTCTTCGAACTTATATACCTTATAATTATACCTTTTAAATAGTATTTTTAATTATTAATCGATATCTAAAATAAATTTTGAGTTACAGCTTTCTAAAGTGTATCCACTCGGGTCAATCAGTTCGATGAGTTTATCTTTAAGAGGTTAAATGGGTTTCTTCATGTAAGAAACAGGCTTTTTCAAATTTTTTCTCATAAAAAAATTAAATATTTTATTATAATGATTTACTGTTACAAAAATACTCCTACACTAGTAACAAAAAAAATTCTGAAATTTTGAGTCACTGCATAGGTTTGATGGTCTAAGAACAAGCTTATAATGCCATAATTTCTTATACTCGTAATGATACTCTTTATTGTGTTCCTTAAGATTCGTCGCTCATTATCTAGGTTCCCTTTTTATTTGTGATTTTGAATATTTTTCTGTACAGCCCTTAACAGCTTAAATTAGTAACTAAAATTTCGCATTTTAAAATATAGTTATAATTGCACTCAGTCATAACAATTTCCTAGAAAACGAAATACTTAAATACCTCAGCATAATTTACTAATTTGTAACAAGGAAACTCAATTTAATCCTCTTAAGTCTCATCTAAAATATGCCATTTTAAGATAGCAGCTTTATTGCAAATTTATCTTACAAATGACCCGCATAACCGCAGGTTTTAAAATGCAACTCAACACACTTGTATTCACACTTCACTGCCAATCTCAGTTTCCCACATTCATTCTCGTCTTCTTCGAGTCGTTTTTTGCAGCCTACCTAGATTAGTGAGTAATCGCAGAGCCATACATAGTTCAAAGCGAGCATTACTTTGGATATTGAGTCGAGATCGAAAGTAGCCGAAGGGCAGGTGATAAAAAAGAGGGAAGCAAAGCACCGAACGTGGTGAGAAGAGCCGAGATTGAAAAAACTTTGTGGTTGGCAGGAGGAAACATCAAAACGTTGATTTGAAATTAAAAAGCTGCCACATCGTTAAGATAAAGCTATAATTTATAATATGAAACCTTTTTAACACGTTATTGTTGTTCGGTGGTGTTTTTGCTGTTGTTGCGGAAGTACTAAACTGTTTCGCACAGAAAAAAGCATTATAGAGGGAAAGATAAAGATTCTTATCTGATGCGGCAGCTGAGTTCTACTTTAAATAATAAAGCGGTGCTGTGGATCTGGATCATTGATACTATTCAATATATATAGATATATTAATAATTAAATAACAAACAACTAAACTAAAAAGTTATTTTCTGAAAGTTCGTAGGCCAGGAAAAGGCGCGAGGCTCCCACAATTTATTAGGAAAGATTCACCCCAACTAAGTATATTACTATATAATATAAGCAAATTTATCCGGAAAGAAAAACTATTGGACTCATCACCGATTAAATAAGGCTTCATTCTCTATACAATTTGAATGGAAAAGGTTTTACTCGTTGTAGTATTTGGAATTTTCTTTTATTATTTCAGCATTAGTTGCTTAAAAAGTAAAGTTTTTCAAGAGAATTTTCAGTACTCATTGAAAAGTTTTCCAGTTCCTTGAACTATTTTTTTCTGGTTTCCAAGATGGTTTCATTAGTTCTTCTATATATAAAGAGTATATAGCTTCTAAAAGAAAACAAAATTGCGAATTATTTTTCTATGATACCTATTAATTGGTTTCACTTGACTCAAGGATGTTCCCACTTTTTAACCAGTCTCCGTTTATTTGCAAGTTTACATCGCATCGGCCCAAATCTCTCTGACCATTTTGCCCTTGTCTAGGTAGTCGATGTAACTGAAACCTTGTGAATCCTAAAATCGATGATGATTCTCCTTCTTGGGAGCAAGTTTTCCAGGTGAAATCCACTGTTTCGTGTATCATTTGGACTCTGGTATGTACCAGAGAATGCATGTTTCAAAGATGATCTCGAACTGACAACGAAACTGTTTCGGACTTAATGGTCTGTTAAAACTAGATAATCGCTTTTCCCGCTTATAGGATACATATGTGTGATTCAGTAAGAACCAATTTACGAAATTGAACATGTTAAACTAATTTTACAGCGGTGATGTTAAGTACTTAATGGACCGCCTATTAAAACTCAACTGACGCTTCTCGGCTGACAAAAAATTTTTTGAATTTCAATCACGATTTGTTTGGCAAATTTAAGCGAATATGGTGGTGAATGGTCTAACACCAAAACGATTTACGAAGTATCAAATTTATCGGTTTTCGGCATCCTTTCCTGTTCGGCCATACAGAGCTAATAGAAAAGGTTAGGAATCATGTAAATGCTTAAGTATATTTTGTGATTACTGCGGAGACCACATCTGGTAGGCGTATTTATTATTTTATTCTTATCATCAGGAGTTGACTTCTAGAACTTTGGGACGAATTGTTTCGACTTGGTTGGACCTAAGCAAGAAAAGTGTCAGTTGTGGTGTTTTGGATCGCGTACCAAAAAACAAAGACCTTACGCCATTATCACAAGAGACCACTTCCCGGAAGGAGAGTCGGTATAATGTTGACTCACTTTCTGATATGAATTGTTTGAAGTGCATATTCAAGACTTTAAGCACGAAACCTATTATGGACTTCATATCTTCAGGCGTCTTTATGACCAATTTCCCTCTAAATGAAATATTTTATGTATTCGCAGACATTATCCTTGGTTACTTAAAGATTGGGATGGTTTTTACTTTAATAAGGTCACTGAGGTGCTGAGCTTCTCAAAACCATCTCGGTAGTCTTTTCTTCCGTCAACCAGATGATATAGTCTCAACAAAATTGTGATAGACTCAAAGCGCTTCGTCGATTTGTAATATTCTTATGATCCAGTATAAAAGAGTTATTTTAGGTATCACAACGGATCAGCGTTTTTTGCTGTCCAGGCGTGTTATTGCCAGGATTGACCTTTTAACCTAACCTGGCCTCATGTGCTTTTAAGCTGTTTAAAAGACTGCAGACATAATCGGTCTCATATCGTTATTTTTTGTATCTTACACACTAATTATGATCTATACACATGTACCTATAGGCCTATAAATCGTCATAAAAATATTTAAATATATTTCTCAGTTCGAAACAAGGTAGTAAAAGCCAAGAAGAGTTCCAGTATGAGTGAAAGATTCGTGTTTCATCTTTCCATTGTTCTTGCGTTGTACTCTTTTTCGAACTTATTTCGTCGTTTTTTACACCACGAGCGCGATCACATTACAAGTATGCAATTCGTTGCCTTGTTCATGGACTCTTACATGAAACCAACAATACCTCCATACAACAAACATCATGTGTACCGAGGTCTGACCCCGGCATACTAAGCAGCGCTCCTTCTGTTTACCTGTGAGTAATATCACCAACTCGTGTGTGTGTGCTTCTTTGTTTGTGTTTGCCTTCGTGGCTGTATGTTTGAGTGCAATGTTTTCTGGTCTAACAGGTTCCAGTTTGGCTGCCACACATTGGGCTGCAGATTCTCAGCGGGCAGACATTCCTGACTCAGCTCGGCTGAAGAAGCACAGAAGAACAAGAAGGTGAGGCGAAGGCTGGTGCGGCAGCGGCAAAGAAAGCGTCGCATTCGCTGCCAGTGTAGTCAGTTTCATTTTATTTGCATTGCATTTTTGTACGTGTTTGCATATTTGCATATGTATGTACATCGGTCTTTCGTTCTTTCTCCGCTGCGCTTAAGTTTCTTACTCTTCGTCTTTATGACCGTTTCGCTTTGCAGTTGACTAACTATTGGCTGCCAGAGTGGCTGCTCGCTGTCTTCGTTATTGAAATTGGAAAAGTTCCTGCCTCGTTAGGTGTGCGCCGGTTAGTCTGTAAGAGAAATGGAGGCAGGTGACGGTAAGGAGGTTTCGCATATTTTTCGCTTGCAATAAACCGTGTTGCACTCATACTGCATGTGCTTGCTCTTTCTAGTTTGGCTTTGTTAGTAGTCATTTTGCGATATACACATATGAATGTACACATGTGTGTGCTGGTGTTTACGCTGTTGGAAATTGTAAAATTAACGCTTCATTTGCAAGTTCAACCAAAGCATGCAGCAAGAGGGAAATTCAAGCATCCAGTTTCGATATTATTTTTTGTAATTTCATAGGGAAATTTCGTATTATGTACATCAGTGATATGAAGACAAAGCTTGAGCAAGTCAGGGCATTTTTAACTCCAATGTATTTTTGACAATCACAATTTCCATATGTTTTCATTACTTGGAAATCAGAGTCTGATACCCAAATGTTGTATTAAACGAGATGAGAAACCCATTCTGTTTAAAAAAAATCAGTGAGTCACTCTATATCAGTGTAAAGTCAAACAAATTTTGTAAATTTTTGAGATTAAAATTTAGATAAAAATGATATCATGACGTCGTTTTCTCTATTGTATTATTTCTCTTTGTGAGGTGGATTTTAATTTGTAATTGGCTGACCCTAATATAAAGGAACTGCTGTTGAATCTATAAAACTTAGATCAATATAAACCCAATAAAGATCCCAATTCGTGTTCCTAATGTTTCTGTAGGGCTCTCTAATCGGACCTACTCTGTTGAGGTTAAAAATAATATACCTGTGGTCGGAGAAGGAATGGTCTCTTGGCACCTTCCATTCAGAGTATAACTGAGCTATTTCTTTTGATGTCAAGCCAGGTCAAGACTTCTTTCCTACTTGCGAAGTAGTTTCCCTTGTCCATAATAAAGAGATATTCACTATAATTCAACTAAAAAAATGAGTATATATGTAAGTCAAGACAAGCCATAATTCTCTGGCATCACCTTCAAGACTAGTAGTCACAACGTCCTCTTTGTAGGTAAGAGGAAAAACATTCAGTTCATTTAGGACCAGCAATAATGGCTTTTCGTCTTTAGCCTAGATTTGCCGCTATTGTTCGAGTCCGATCTCCTCTACTCCATCAGGCGTGAGGAGTTCTGAAGGAAGCCCGACGCGTGCGCTTGGATGCATTGGGGGGAGACCGACTATTTGTCGGCACACCTGAACAGTTTGTTAATGCCATGAACCAACCAGCACACTCACACTGTCATGGAGGTGACCTGGGATTTTTCTTGACCATCTTAAAAAAAAACACGGATATAGCTTCATCTTCCAATTCTCATGGAGTACGGCTCCATTTTCCATGCTACGATCGTACACTCCCATACCATAGCTAAATATCCAGGAGAAAAGCTTCTGCCAATTGGTCAAGTTCTCGGACCAGCGCAAACACACCAACTTAATGTAACTCGCAGATACCGTATATAAAATTCCTTTCAGCTCGGTTGTTGAAAGCTTATTGATTTTCCAACAAAAATATGAAGTAATCTTATACCACACATACATACACATTCACCCATCGCTGCCAAGTCATCATCGAATTGCCCCAGACTGATCGGCTGACCGCCTCTGAAACAGAACAACGAAACGAAAAACAACAAAAACTTATCTATTCGATTAACCTACCAAGTAATGAAGCATCCATCATCTTGTATGCACCAACGCATCAACAAATAGTTGCATGCAACACAACAGCACGCCACACTACCTACAGATGGATTCTGTGCAAATGAAAGCAAAATCGGAAAATCGCAAAAATCAGTTAACTCATTCCCTCCACCCTTCTATCGGGCGGCAGACTGGACACAAATCCGCGTGAATTAAAAACAATTGCTCGTTTGGGCTCACGAACAGATGCCACTTTGCTTGTGCTTGTGTATGTGAGAGATGAAAGAGAAAATGTGTTTTCATGCTTGAATGGGCATCGGTGACAATACATATATCATATGTGAGTATTCACGTAACCCATCTGCTGGTTATAAAACTCAACTCGCACAGTCTCCGCTCAACGGTAAGGTCAGAGTTCCACTGGTAAGCACAGTGGAACAATGTGGAAAATTCATGACTTCACATAGTACCCACGCACGAACAGGAGTACTTGTAACATTACGGACCTATTGCGTATTCATCTACAGATTCGATAGTTCCACTCCCCTTTCCTACCCTTCAGCAGATTTTGCTTTCATTACGCGTGCTTGTTTTTCGTACATCTCTGTGTGTCATTATTGGCCGTTTCATTTTCCATGAAGAGTTGTGTTCTCCTGGCGAGTAGTCGAGTGAGTGATTCTCAATAAAATCGATTTCTCTTGTTATTCGTAAGATTTCATAGTTGCGACTGTACAATTTGGCTGTTGATAACGGTAAAAAGTGTGTATGAAGAGAATGTGTCAAGTATTTCATAACAACACTATATGGGTCACTGGTGTGGATGACGAATTGATTTTAAATTTACTAGTGAATCAGTAAAGAAGTTGGATGAGTTGAGTATCACTTATTGCCCATATTGATGTTAAAGGATATGGTCTTTGAAGTTAAATTAAGTAAAATATATCCGTTTGTTTTATAGACGATCTAAAATTTGTGAGACTTTCAGTAAACTCTCATCACAAACACAGAATAAACCTTAATATTCCATCAATTTTTTCTAGTCTTTAAAGCTCAAAACACTTTCCATTTACCAGCAAATAGCTAGAAAATCTGCTACAGAAAATCCAAAAGAAAATCTTCTTTTTCCAGAAAAAGGTAAACGTAAGGTAAGGCAATGTAATGCGCGGCGAGTTGAAGTCCATGGCGTCAACTTTATGCTTATTGCGCCAGCTCCCATTGTGTTGTGAAATTCAGTTATTGTGTTATTGCTATTTTTATTATATTTTACACTCGTATTCTCTTTTGTTCGCTGCAGTCATCGGCAATGTCCTTTCTCATGTACAAATAATCGGATTCATGACGAAACCCCCCAATGGATTTTGTATTCACGTGCAGGCGACCGCATATGAGAACACCCATCCATATGGCTAAGAAGGGATTTGTAGGACACACGTTTATTACTACAAGCATATGTTTTGCTTCACTAACATGGAGCTTCGTTAGAATATCCACCGTCAAAGTAATTGAGATTTTCAAGCCTCATTTTTCTTAAGATAGGGTTGACTGAATAACTCTATAGAAATATAGTTGAAAGATCTTCGAAAACTTTGGTGACATTTACCGGATACTGCGATTGTTCATTTCAAACCGATAAAATGGAAAGATATGTTATTCTTAATAAAATCTCAGACTTAACTTTATATTCTGCTACTTTACAATACTACAAATATGTATATGTATACATATATATAGGTGCACGATCAATGTCATTCAGCCCTTCATACCCGCCTCCAGTAAAATAATTTCTACTTAAATATATTTGCAACATCAAATTTCCACCTCCATGCCACAGTACCATTTTATTTTTGGAATTTGCAAAAACCCAACTAAGACTAGCCACCTTGAACCGCGGAGTGCAGCACGTCTCTGCAAAGGAGCATTTTAGACAGACAACAATCGACAACCGACAAGCAGACTAGCACCCAACATAACTGGAATATGTGCACATCCGCACGCTCATTGCCACAAAGTTGCCGAAAAGCCTATGACAATTATACATATGGGCTGGTGCATGCATGTATGTGTATGTGTGTTTTATTGCGTTTTTTTAGCTTTTGTTTGAGCGCAGGGAATGCGTTCTTGGCCTTATCATTGTCAATATCTCACCTGAATAATGCCATGCGGCTTCATTTGCTTTGCACTCGCTGCGATCTGTTTGACGCCACCACATCCAGCGCAGAAAAAACGGAACAGACACACCGATGCAAGGAATTTGCAAACGATTCGATCACAGACCAATGGACGACAATGGACAATGGCAGGGTATACATTTGTATCTATGTATATGCAAAAAATAACAACAACAGCAAATACTGCAGAAAGGAAGCATCGCAGTTGTGGCAATGAAGCGCTGCATTACTATGTGTGCTTGTACATCTGTAAGGATGTCAGTAGGTATTGGCGGCGCAAAGAATGGGTGGATAGTCGACTAGGCTGTAGATGTCATACAGAGAGGCCGACGAGTCAAAAAATGAATAAGAGCACTCTTTAATGTATGCATATACAGTTTTGTTGTTATTTTTACTTCATTATTGTAGTCATCACTTTTTAAGGTTATTTCTGTTCTTTTTGTTGTTGTTGGTTGACTGTTCCTTTTCATGTTGTTGTTAATGAAGCACGCCGGCCGGCAATCACAACTAAATCATACACCTTAACGCAAAACCAGTCATGATTGTTTATTCTTCTTTTTGATTGGCAATGGACATTTACACATACATGCCTACTCTCCCTCCTCCATAAGTACTGGTATATCAGTAGGTGTATACCCATAACCACATGCTTTGCGGCACATGTACTCATCCACATGTGATCGTACAAGAATTTGCAATTATTTCTTATTGAAGTCACAAAAGTAGCTTTTGCTCTCGAGAAGGCAAATTCATCATCAAAGGAATATCCAACTTCAATTGCTGCAGCTCATATCCCCATTTTATTTCACTGCATTTTTACTGCGGCTTCATAGGTAGATATGAGCTTGTATTGCGTGTTCCTGTTGCGCTTCTTTTATTTGCCATTAGCGACAGTAGCACCGAGCAGTTTCAGTTTGAAGGGTTTTTGCTTTGGCCAACTCCAAAGTGTTCCTTTGGGTAAATTAACAGTGCGTTGTTAATGCGTCATAGGGTTTTATCAGCTCTTTCGCAACATGTAATACCTTTAGCTGGAA
Organism: Bactrocera dorsalis; assembly: GCF_023373825.1. Lineage (NCBI taxonomy): Eukaryota > Metazoa > Arthropoda > Insecta > Diptera > Tephritidae > Bactrocera > Bactrocera dorsalis. The sequence continues at coordinate 19,588 of NW_026038362.1, forward strand.
GTACCTGTTACAAAACCTCTCCTTCCAACGGAAATCTCGAAATATGGCTGATACTAACAGAATTCAGTAATATTGCATACTCTTTGAATTTCTGAAGAATTACATTTTTAAATTTGTGGGTTATCCTAAAGAATCAATGTGTGGAAATGGAAGTCATAATTGAATAAAATAAGGAGTAAAGGTACATATCTTAGTCTCCTTTTTACTTGAAAATGTGGTTTGAAACGTAATTTCGACAATCAACCAAGTTAGTGAGGAGAAGAGAATTTGGACGACCTTTGGTTTGCCACGCAATACAAAAATAATAAGAATGGTATTATCAATAGTCTTAGCCATGTCAATTGAACAACTCGGAATCCCATTTTAAATCCATGAACATGGATCAAATATTTTCCAGAATCGAGCCAGAAATTGACTGTCTTTCCATAATAAATAGAGAGAGTATATGATCATTGAAATAAACTAATAATAAACTTTTTTTTTTTTTTAATGAAAATACTAATATACTTTGAAAGAAAGATTGGAAGCTCCACGCTGACCATTCACATTACTTAAGAAGTCCACTACTTAGTTTATTCATTAAGTTCTTGTGAATTAGGATGAATCCAGTTCATACAAAAGACCATCAAAAATTCCAGCAGATTATTCTTTCTTTGTCCGAACATGTTAATAAAATTCAATGTATTTATTTACCTGGGAAGCAGTCAGCCTCATTCAATGCTTACACTTTCATACTGTGATCATATATCTTCAAGATTTATCTAGGCTCATTAAAAGAAATTCTTATTTTAGATTAGATACGATAGATAAGATAAGATTCAGTTCCCAATACTTAAGTTTTAAGAAAAATTATATAACTCAGTTTTATCATGTTCCCTTATATAAGTTAAGGTATCATCTTTGGATGATTGATTTTGCTACTCATTTTCGGGGTAAGCCTGCTTGATCACATCAAACGTCTCTGTCGCAGATTTAAAGAATTTCACACAGAATTTAATCCCGTACCTCTGGTCTAACGAAATCTGCATTTTCGGCTTGCACCACTCACAGAAACACATCGCAGGAAAATGTTTGCCCTGACTCTCCAGGTGCTCGGAGAAAACTAACCAGCCGCTGGTTCGTTAGCTAGGATCAAAAAGTGAGGTATTTATCCTTATAAAAATTAAGTTCTTTATTCATCTTTCTAATTCATATTCATCGACTGCAAATTAATCCCGATTAAACGAAATTAATGCCAACACCTTTTACTTTTTACAGTCTTCAACAGAGTCGGAATAGTATTTTTCTTTTTTTTTAAGCTTGTTAACTAACAAGAAGTAAGTCGTTCAGCAAATATGTGGTTTGCGAAACTATGGTATATGTGGCGAGCTTTTATCAACAAAGTCGGGAAGAATCAGTAGTAATATATTTCAATCAATTACTTTTATTTTCTTTTAACCTCCTGTAACCATCAAACCAACATATGATCAAGCATTCCTAAAAATGCGGATTTGCCACTGCAACATTATAACATGGAATAAGTTCTTGCATTACTCAAATTAACACTTTCTTTTTGTTGCTGTTGTATATTGATTTTCTGTGACCGTGTTTTTCGAAATCAGGGCAAAACATTACCTAAATTAGTCATTCGCTGACAATTCGTAGTGTCCTTGTTTGAGATTTGTAATTTACTGCTGCATTTGGTGCCACCTAGACTTATAAATTTGGTGCAAAGAATTCAGTAAAGAGAAAATTACCATCAATTATTATTTTGTACGACCAATATCTACATATTTAGTATATTATATGGTATGTATTTACATAAGTGCACAAAATATAAAACTAAATATAAATAAGTATATCTTAAAGAGACAAATGGAGAGAGGAAAAAAAACAAAAACACTTAGTTTAGCAAATGAGCTGGATGATCCATATACTGTAGTTCAAAAAATTCTTTAACGTAAGGTTAGGGCTACCTGTGGAACCAATATGTATATATATGTACATCCATTCTGACCAGAAAATATATTTTTGTTCATTGATCATAAAAGGTTTAGGGCAGTTACTCATTTTTCATGTAAGAATAATATAATTTTAAATCGTTTCGCGTGCTCATATAAAATCACTCTCAACTTATCCGAGTAAGTATTTAAGTATGTTTGAACGCGTTTGTAATCCATATGTGGTATACAATGTTTTTGAGTCACTTACTCCTCCTGCTCTTTATCGTTGGCTTTTGTATGAATAGTTTATGGAATATATTGTATGGCTTTTGTATGAATAGCTTATGGAATATATTCCAAAAGGAAAAGTAAATGAAAGTGATCACAAAAAACAATTCGTCCAAAGAAATAAATGGAATAATTCAAGTGAGATAAATAGCCTGCAGAATATATCACTGGCTTCAGAGCATACGATATAATCAGGCTTATTTTTTTCTTGGGTTTGGTCACACAATGATTTGTAATCCGAAATCTATGTTACTTAAACTGTATGCCACATCTGAAATATTTAATATCAGTATTTAATTTATAATTTTTCGAATTCAATTTTTGTTGTAAGAGGCAATGTTCGCTATTACCATTTTCCAATTGGACACTTATTCATTTGCTTTAGATATTTAACTACTTTGTGCTCACTTGTTGTGTTTTGTCATTTGCAGTTTCCTCAACTCTGTTTGTTTCCTATACTTGTACTTGCACATCTATACAAGCAGTCATTTCTTTTTCCTTTGGCATTTACTCCAGTTTGGCTTCTTCGTTGATGTGGCTTGGAATGTGGTCCTGCAAGAATTCTATGACTCATTCATACAATTTATGGCAAATTTAGTTTTATGACTTATTTTAAAGTTCGAGCTTGAGTTCGTGATGCATTTAGAATATTGGTGGAAGCGATAAGTAAGATATGCCTCTATGTATATACTATATATGTATATATATATATATATATACATATGTAATAATAAATACCGAGCAGTGAAATCAAATAGTTATGAACTGTTTCACCTCTAGTATTATCTATGAACTCTACTAGTCAAGCAACTGATATTTTTTACGAATTGACATCGAATGCTAAGTTAATTCACATATATCGGTCAAAAATATTCCAGTCTCATATCTGTTCAGTACCAGTTCAATTAAAGAATACTTTTAAAATATAATAACCATTAGAAAATGGTATTTTATTGGCAAAAGTCAAATGTTTTCTGAATAGTTTGTTTTCGGACCGGAATATACGTGTCTCGTCCCGTCTTCACTGCAGAGTAAAGAAATACCTGGATATTATCTATACCGACGGATCCAAAATGGACTGCGGAGTAGGGGTGAATGTATACTCCGATGATATCCAAATTTCTCACTTTATCCTACTACCAAACTTAATCAGGATTTTCCAAGCGGATGTACTATTTATAGAAACGCCATGGTGTTCTAATGAATAACTACGGGAGGATTCAGAAAGCCGTGACATATAGCCAGGCAGCACGGAGTTAATACCATGTCCATTGGGACATATTACCTATGCTTGGTTCACACTTTGAACAAATAACTGAGTGCAAGTGGATATCAACAACCAATTACAAGATAACAAAGTAGATATGGCTAAAGTATAATAAAACTAGAACAAAGCACTAATTATAAAGGTCCAGGAATAGTGTTTTCAGCGCTAACTGAGCTCAAAATGGCACTACTCCTATCTATATAGCTACGGATTAAAGAACAAAGGTTTCTGTTAATTTTTTCATTCAAGGAAACCCTTTTAATCGTCTTCGGTTCTTACTTTAGGAATTCTAACATCCTGACAGGTGATGAATCACGGATTTATTTGTGGATGAGCTTGAAAGTTAATAGCTGTCGAATGTATGGGTGCTTCAAGAAGAGCTGAATCTTACAAAATCGAATAGTTGGCTATATTTTTGGAAAAACTGGACATCTGGAAACCTACCACTTGAACAATGCACAAGGGTAAATTCTGAGTGATACGGAATCATTTGTTGGCCAGTTGTTTCTCAAAAAATCAGGGAAACCAACCGCCGATGGTGGATCTATTTCACCACGACAAAGCGACCTCTCATACATCGACTAAAACAATTGTATTATTGAGCACTCAAAACATAGATTTGATGAGTCATCCACCGTAAAGTCTCGACTCGATTATTTATAATTGTTTTTGGTCTCTAATCCCGAAATATAAAAGGCAACCTACAAGTACATGTGCCTTCTATTCAATCGATGCCTCACGCTATAAAACGACGAACGACGTCCAGGACGGCCATAAACGTCAACTGATGATCAACTTCTGGGAAACAATGCTTTTCGACTACAAGGCTGTCATGAAACGTATTCTTACTGGCGCTGACTTTTGGATCTATGCTTTCGAACTGGAAACCAATCAAAGTGAACCGAAGCCGAAAAAAGTCAAAAGTCAAAAATGCAGGTTATTTTGCTGCGACGTGCGGTGTTCTCCGAATTCCTTCCAACAGGTCGAACTGTCATCAAGAAATATTATTTGAGTGTTATACCTCGTTTTCACAAAGCTAATCATAAAAGAAGGCTGGAATTATAGGCCGTAAACTCCTTATTTTTGCACCATGATAATGCATCGCCGCATACTGCATTGATTCTTCGTGAGTCATTCATCTTCCAGCAGGATAATGATCCCAAGCACACGTCCAAAGTTGTGCGGGAATGGCTCTTATACAATGTGAAAAAACAGCTTAAAACACCCCCCCAATCACCGGATACAAACCCCAATGAACATTTATGGGAACATCTAAAGCGACAAATAAGTAAATATTCGATACGAAGAACAATTAAAAAGTGCGCTCCAGGAAGAAGAGAATAAAATACCGCAAGCAGTAACCACAAATTTGGTGAAATCAATGCCTTCACGTCTTAAAGACATTATTAAGTCCAATGGTTATCCAACCAAATACTAGAAGTCGACTTTTCAAATAATATTTTTATAATTAATTCAATATTTGTGCCTTTGTATACTTACTTTTGTGATATGAATTTATACCAAATTTTTTTAATTGGTAAAATTTTTGTATTTTCTGCCATTTTGTATGCGTTTTTTGAATTGAGTATTATATTTTTGTTTCATTCAAGTGAATAAAATACATTTTTCTTATATTTTGTGTTATTTAAGAAATCTAGTGCAAAAATAATGCAGATATATGTAGTGTATACTTACTTAAGGGACTAACTGTATATGAGATGATGATATAATTATTTAACTTGCGATTAATATTCACAGATTGCACCCACGTGTCCGATTGCTGATGAACTAGCTACCACAGTTGACAGTCCTACTACGACGATTACTTCAGGTTCGGTAATTGTGACCAATCCTGTTGCATTTTGCCAAACTATACAACAAAATGGTCGTTTTCCAGTTGGAAGTGAACTTAAAACAACTTGTCAACAGTGAGTTG
>NW_026038363.1:0-25000 GCF_023373825.1 Bactrocera dorsalis
TTTTTATCATTATATTCGATTGCTGATTGTTGCAAATGATAGTCAGGTTTTTGATACCATTTTTATTGTACGATTTGTTCTCTACTTCAATCTCTCTCTCGTCATTCAACGAAGATTTCTTCCCAGCGGTCATTCTATTGAAATCTGAGAACAGGAAATATTCGCTGTGGGCCAGATTTCTTGAATTTTTCCGATCGTTTCCACTGACTTGGGACAAGTTGCATTGTCTTGATGATACGGCACTTTCTTTTTATTCCAATGCGGCAGTTTTTCGTGCTCCAGACGGTCCAATAAAGCAATCTTATAGTCGCTGTTGATGGTACTTCCTTTTTCAAAGTATTCAATAAATATTATTCCATATACATCCCAAAATAAACACACCTAAACTTTGCCAATCGACTGTTGAATTTCTCCACGCTTTGGAGCGAGTTCATCATGTGTAGTCCTCTCGGACGGCTGTCGATTGCACTACGGATTATCAATGATGGAGCAATGTTTCATCCGTTGTCACATATCGACGGAAAAACTTACGCTTTAACATCTCTAAACACTGTTCTAAATCATCAACTTGCGCTTGTTTTTGGTCAAAAGGAAGATCGCGCGGGGCCCACTTTGCATAGAGTTTTCTCATACCCAAATATTCGTGAATGATATGATGCACACGTTCAGTTGACATATTGTATATACAGAATATATGACTGTAGCTTAGAAGACTGAAGCGGAAATGTGCGCAGAAAATTTTTTCAATAACTTACTAAAAGAATTGGTCTTATTTATAAATAACCCGATCTGACACATAAACGGCTCTGCTAGAATTAAATACATATAATTTTTATTTATCCCTAAGCTTCAAAAGTCGCGTGTATAAATTTGACAACTGTCGGATCATTAGTTTGTGAATTTTAGCGTTTTAAGTGTCCTTAGATCTCAAAAAAATGCACGTTGGGAAGAAATTTTCGGCAACTAAGGAGATTATCACTGAAATTGAGCCCTACTTTCTAGAAAATTTGGAAATTCTTTTTTTCATAGACTTAAAAATTATGAAACAATCTTTAATGTGTGCTTAGTTTTACTACTAACATCTTTAGAACTGGAGCTAACTGCAAAGATGCATAAATGCTTATGTCTGGGACCCATATTCGATTTAATATACTCGAACATGTAGGAATTTGTGAGTCACTACATGGGTTTAAAGGTCTGGAACAAGCTTATAATGCCTATAAATCTATTAAACTAATTTATTAGCAAGATACTCTTTATTGTGTTTCTTAAAATTCGTCGCTCATCATCTAGGTTCCCTTTTAAATTGTTATTATGAATATTTTTTCTGAACACCCTTAAATATTAATAATCGAACGCAGTCATAACAATTTTCTAGAAAACGAAGACTTAAATACCCCAGCATTGATTTACTAATTTGTAGCAAGGAAATTCAATTTAATCCTCTTAAGTCTCATCTGAAGTATGGCATTGTAAGATTGCAGCTTTATTGCAATATAGGTCTCAATTTCGCTTACAAATAAGCCGCGCAACCGCAGGCTTAAAATGCAGTTCAACCTATTCACACTTCATTTTTATGGCAATCTCAGTTTTTCGCAACCTACATAGATTAGTGAGTAATCGCAGAGCCATACATAGTTCCAAGCGAGCATTTCTTTGCTTTGGATATTGAGTCGAGATCGTAAGTTGCTGAAGGCACCGAACGTGGTGATCAAAGCCGAGATTAAAATAAGTTCTTGGTTGGCAGGATGAAACATCAAAACGTTAAGTTGAAATTAAAAAGCTGCCACATCGTTAAGATAAAGCTAAAATTTATAATATGAAACCTTTTTAACACGTTATTGTCGTTCATTGGCGTTCTTGCTGTGGTTGCGGAAAGTTGAGAGTCCAATAAAAGGAGTAACTCACATTATTTTGGAAAAAACGATAAAAGTCATAAAAAACATATAATATATAAATGCAAAGATTTTCATTCCATGAAGTTCGTATTTTTTTAAATACTAATATTTTTCTTTAGTTATTTAAAACGAAAATTTTGTTAAAATTATTTTCACTGCTTATTTGTTAAATTTTCAGTTTCTTGGACCAGTTTTTTGCCGTCTTCAAAGATAGTTTTATTAGTTCTTCTAATTAATAAGTACATATATAGCTTCCAAAAGAAAAGTATTGTGCTTACAAAATGGCGATTTATTTATTGTTCCCCTACTAGCTCGATTTACTTCACCCAAGGATGCTCGACTTCTGAGCACGTCTAAATTATTGGCACAATAGTTTGACCTAGAAGAGGCCATTTTTCTCTAGTCGATGTCGATCAGACCTTGTGAATTCATCACTTTTCCAACCGATGAGAATTCGCTTTCTTCGGGACGCGTTAGACGTCTGAGTGTACTTTGAGTTCTGTCATGAAGCAGGGTATTCATGATTCATAGATGACCCCGAAACGATAACAAAACTGCTTCAGATTTGGCAATCTGTCAATGCGAGATAATATCGACGTGACCGACATTAATAAACGTAATGCGAAATTATAGTAAGTTAAACTAATTTTACGGCAGTGAAACTAAGTATTTAGGACCATTCCCTGCTAAGAACAAAAATATTCCAAATTTTAATCACGATTTGTTCAGACAAATTAAAGCCAAAAGGGTCTAAAAGAACTTTCGTAGAATGAAATATTTCATCGCTGAATTCAGATAAATATAATTGTCACATTAATTATTTGATCAGAATGAGACTATTAGCGGAACTCCATTTTTCGGTATCAATATAACGGAAGGATTTTATCCCGTTCGGCCAAACAGAGCTTATAGAAGAATTAAGGAATTAGGTGTAAAGAACCTCAAATGTTTATAAGTTTTTTGTGATTACTGTGTAGATTTTTTTTTAATAATTAAAGATGAAAGGGGTTGACTTCTAGAACTAAGGGATAAGCTGTTTCGACTGGGTTGGACATAAGCAAGAGGATTGTTAGTTGCGGGGTTTTGCATTGCACACTAATAAGCAAAGACCATTCATTTCATTACCTCCATTAACTCACGATACCACTTCTCGGAATAAGAGTCAGTGTGGTGTTGACTCATTCTCTGGATTGAATTATTTGAAGTGCATATTCAAGACTTTAAGCAAAAAACCGATTTGAACATCATTTGCCTTCAGTCGTCTTCTTGACCAAGCGGGTATTCCCTCTAAATAAAATATTTTGTAATATTCGTAGACATTATCCTTGATTTTAAAAAGAAGAGATGTAATTCGCTGAGGTGCTGAGTTTCTTAAAAACTTCTCTGTAGTCTTTCCTTCGGCAAACCAGAAATCAAAATTGTGGGAGACTCAAAGCGCTCGTTCGTTTTCTAATGGTCTTATAATCCAGTATACAGGAGTTTTTATCTACCAAAACGAATCAGCGTCCTTAGCTGTTCAAGTGTGTTATTGTCAGGATCGACCTCTTAGCCTAAATTAAACCAACCTACGGTGTTTCTAAGCTGTTGAAATAACTGCACACATAATCGGCCGCACATCGTTATTTATTTGTGTTTTACAAACTAAATATGATCTATACACATGTTTATACAGACCTATGAATTCTCATAAAAACATTTAAATATATTTCCTCAGTTCAAGGCAATGTCAACAATAGTTCAAGTACAGCCGTGGAATGCTAATAGAACGGCTGAGAGATTCGTATTTCATCTATCCATTGTTCTTGCGTCGAACTTCTTTTTCAAACTCATTTCGTCGTTTTTTACGCTATTCGCATTACCAGTATGCGCCTCGTTGCCTTGTGCATGGACTCTTACGTGAAACCAACAATACCTCGATACAACAAACATAACATCCCGTGCACCGAAATCTGATCTAATCGCGTTAAGCAGCGCTCCTCTTTTTACCTGTGAGTTATATTGCCTACTCGTGTGTGTGTGCTTCTTGGTTTGTGTTTGCCTTCGAGGCTGTGTGTGTGAGAGCAATGTTTTCTGGTCTAACAGGATCCAGTTTGGCTGCCACACATTAGACTTCAGATTCTCACCGCGCAGACATCCCTGACTCAGCTCGGCTGAAGAAGCACAGAAGAACAAAAAGATGAGGCGAAGGCTGCTGCGGCAGCGGCAAAGGAAGCGTCACATTCGCTGCCAGTGTAGTCAGTTTCATTTTATTTGCATTGCATTTTTGTACGTGTTTGCGTATGTATGTATATCGGTCTTTCGTTCTTTCTCCGCTGCGCTTAAGTTTTTACTTTTCGTCTTTATGGCCGTTTCACTTTGCAGTTGACTAACTATTGGCTGCCAGAGTGGCTGCTAGCTGTCTTCGTTATTGAAATTGGAGAAATTCCTGCCAGGTTAGGTGTGCGCCGGTTAGTCTGTAAGAGGAATGGGGGCAGGTGACGGTGAGGAGGTTTCGCATATTTTTCGCTTGCAATAAACCGTGTTGCACTCATACTGCATGTGCTTGCTGTTTCTAGTTTGGCTTTGTTAGCAGTCATTTTGCGATATACACATATGAATGTACACATGTGTGTGCTGGTGTTTACGCTGTTGGAATTTGTAAAATTAACGCTTCATTTGCAAGTTCAACCAAAGCATGCAGCAAATGTGAAATTGAAGCTTCCAGTTACGATATTATTTTTTGTGTTTTCATCGGGAAATTTCGTATTATGTACATCAGTGATATGAAGACAAAGCTTGAGCAAGTCAGGGCATTTTTAACTCCAATGATATTTTTGACAATCACAATTTCCATATGTTGTCGTTTCCTCTATTGTATTATTTCTATTTGTGAGGTGGATTTTAATTTGTAGTTGTCTGACCCTAATATAAAGGAACTGCTGTTGAATCTATAAAACTTAGATCAATATAAGCCCAACAAAGATCCCAATTCGTGTTCCTAATGTTTCTGTAGGGTTCTCTAATCGGACCTACTCTGTTGAGGTTAAAAATAATATACCTGTGGTCGGAGAAGGAATGGTCTCTTGGCACCTTACATTCAGAGTATAAGAGAGCTATTTCTTTTGATACCAAGTCAGGTCAAGACTTCTCCCCTACTTGCGGAGTAGTTTCCCCTGTCCATAATAAAGAGATATTCACTATAAGTTAACTAAAAAAATTAGTCATCTCTAGCGTTTATATCCGAGTTTATACAGACCGTGTGTCTTGAGTCCGCGTCCGCACCAATAATGACGCTATCTTTCTTAAGTCGAGCTTCCTTCAGAATTTTCGTCGGTAACGCTAGAGCTGGCTCCACGTACGGTATATAAGTCAAGACAAGCCATAGTTCTCTGGCATCACCTTCAAGACTAGTAGTCACAAGGTGATTGTTGAAATTAAGTAAGAGGAAAAGCATTAAGTTCGTTTAGGACCAGCAATAATTGCTTCTCGTCTTTAGTCTAGAGATGCCGCTATTGTTCGAGTCCGATCTCCTCTACTCCATCAGGTGTGAAGAGTTCTGAAGGAAGCCAGACGCGTGCGCTTGGATGCATTGGGGGGAGACCGACAGTTTGTTAATGCCATCATACCAACCAGCGCACTCACACTGTCATAGAGGTGACCTGGGCTTTTTCTTGACCACCTTAATAAAAACCACGGATAAAGCCCCCGCATTCCTCTTCCAATTCTCATGGAGTACGGCTCCATTTTCCATGCTACGATCGTACTGCGAACTTCTGCTAACTGGCCAAGCTTTCGGACCAGCGCAAACACACCAACTTAATATAACTCGCCGATACAGTATATAAAATTCCCTTCTGCTCGGTTGTTGGAAGCTTATTGATTTTCCAAAAACAATAAATGAAGTAATATTATACCACACATACATACACATTCACCCATCGCTGCCAAGTCATCATCGAATTGCCCCAGACTGATCGGCTGACCGCCTCTGAAACAGAACAACGAAATGAAAAACAAGAAAAACTTATCTATTTGATTCACCTACCAAGTTATGCAACACAACAACACTCCACACTACCTACAGATGGATTCTGTGCAAATGAAAGCAAAATCGGAAAATCGCAAAAATCAGTTAACTCATTCCCTCCACCCTTCTGCCGGACGGCAGACTGGACACAAATCCGCGTGAATTAAAAACAATTGCTCGTTTGATAGATGCGTGTGGGCTCACGAACAGATGCCACTTTGCTTGTGCTTGTGTATGTGAGAGATGAAAGAGAAAATGTGTTTTCATGCTTGAATCGGCATCGGTGACAATATATCATATGTGAATATTCACGTAACCCATCTGCTGGTTATAAGACTCAAGCACTTGCACAGTCTCCGCTCAACGGTAAGGTCAGAGTTCCACTGGTAAGCACAGAAGAACAATGTGGAAAATTCATGAGTACTTGTAACATTACGAACCTATTACGTGTTCATCTACAGATTCGATAGTTCCACTCCCCTTTCCTACCCTTCAGCAGATTATGCTTTCATTACGGGTGCTTGTTTTTCGTACATCTCTGTACGTACATAGGTATGTATCATTATTGGCCGTTTGGTTTTCCATGACGAGTTGTGTGCTCCTGGCCATGACAGGCGAGTAGTCGAGTGAGTGATTCTCCAAGAAATCGATTTCTCTTGTTATTCGTAAGATTTCATAGTTGCAACTGTCCAATTTGGCTGTTGATACAGACAAAAAGTGTGTATGAAGAGAATAGGTCAAGTATTTTATAACAACACTGTATGTGAATCAGTATACAAGATGGATAGAATGAGTCTCCTTTAGTGCCCATATTCCATGTTATATGTCCGGTTTTCGAGGATAAATTTAGCGAAGTCGATCTCTTTTGAAGTTATTAGATTAAAGAAGATAACAACTTGCGATACTACAGATTACTTACATCACAAAAGGTTAAGTCAATCTGGTAAGCCAATAAACCACACACAGAAAAAATGTTGGTCCTTTGCGATCTTAGATGGAGTTCAGTTTCCAGGTCAATGAAGAGTAGTCATTCTTTATGATGTCTGTACAGACTGTACCATATCGTGGCGACTCCAGAGTAGTCTTGTTGCTGGAAAAGTACACAAGAGATGTTCCATCATTTTTCTTGCCTTGCTTTAGGCATTTCCTGAACTCTTCTCGATCTGTCAGCCTCATTCTTGCGGGCTGTGCTGCCACCATACAGTGAGCAGTTATATTCCGCTCTTGTTCCTACAGTCTCTTCTATCGAGTGACAATAGGAATTTTGTGTACCTCCAATCTATCGTTTTGTACATGACTTTTGCAGTTTTGAACCCAGGTAGCTTGGTCCATCGGGTTTTGATTTCTTTACCATGCTTGTCCAGATCGTCGTCAATGCATGGGTTTCCCAATGTTGATAACGTCTTCGGGTGTTAACCGTATTCTATTCTTGGCAATCTCATTCACCTTTCATTGCCCTCCTTGTCTTTGTGGTTTGGCACCCAGTAGAAGTACTTGCCCGCTTCTGGCAACACTTCCCACTGCAGCTCTGCTTCCTAAAACACTTCTGGCGTATATGCGATACGAGGCTATTGTCTAGATTTCTGCTTGGCTGTCTACGTAGATGTTGACTCAGGAATTGTCTACAGGTGCATTAGAGGCCAGCTCCGCGGCTTTCGCAATAGCAAAAACATCAGCTTTAAATATACTGCAGTGGTCTCGCAACTTAAAAAGGCTCTGGATCTCATCACAAAAAGGTGAAGATACTTTTTTTATCCAACTATTTTTCGTGTTTTCACGATAGATCCTTCTTAATCACAAATACTTAAAGTACATACTTTCCACTTACTTGCATATCTTATGTAACTAGTGAACAACATATCTAACATGCTATATTCCTAGATTAGTGTCCTTTCTGGCAAATAAATATCCCATGGTCCTTGTCAATTTTAGAACTTGTCACTTATTCTGACAACGCAAAAAAGGTTTGAGCATTTTTTGGTGATGTATGAATTTAAAGATATCAGTTGTGCCTGTACATATGTATATCATCATTATCATTATCACACAATATGTTCAGTTATATACCAATGTGATCAGAGCAATGGTCTCTAGGTAAATCTTTATTAACCCCGAATACACTCTTTCATTACGATATTTCAAATATTGATACATACATACATATATATATAAATTCTTCTTTTTGTTCTATTTATTATATGTGAGTTAAAAAATGTGCGCCCGTACATATAGGGCCTAGTTAGTGACTAAATTGTAATAACAGGTGTTTTTCTGAATAAAACGAACTCATGCTGGCATACAAGATCCTTTTTGAGAAAAAGATTAAAAAATTAACCTTTCCATTAGTTATTTCAAGGCCACATTGTCTCTGCGACCGATTTGTGTGACGCTACCAACCGGATGCAGCAATTCACTTAATATTTTAACACAAGCATAGATTTTCTCACCACCTTTCTAGAATGCCAAAAACAATTTGCATATTCCGCAGCTAACATTTCCCAGAAATCTCGCAGAATCTTGTTGTCACATCCCTGTCCACAAAGGGAGAGGAAAAGAATAAAAGCAAAATGTAAAACTTTTCAGCAAACGAAATGCCAACAAAAACGAGATTTTTTTAATGGACGAAAAAGCCAAGAACGGAGCTGAAAACCGAAACAAAAACGAAATTTAAATGAAAAGTGAAAAAATTTAAAAATCATAAACCTTACATGGCATTGCATTTAGTATTTACCAAACCAAAAAAGTACAACAATAACAATGGCGCAATAGTGACGAAGAAAAATTCCACAACTTTGTAGGCAAAAATAGATGTAGATGTCATACAAGGAGGCGGACGAGTCAAAAAATGAATAAGAGCGCACTTTAATGTATGCATATACAGCTTTGTTGTTGTTTTTACTTCATTGTTGTTGTAATAATTTTTTAAGGATATTTCTGTTCTTTTTGTTGTTGTTGCTTGACTGTTCCTTTTCATGTTGTTGTTCTTGAAACACGCCGGCCGGCAATCACAATTAAATCAAGCATCTCAATGTAAAACCAGTTCTGATTGCTTATTCTTCTTTTTGATTGGCAATGAACCTTTACACATACATGCATACTCTCCCTCATCCATAAGTACTTGTATATCATTAGGTGTGTACCCGTAACCACGTGCTTTGCGTCAAATGTACTCGTCCACATGTGATCGTACAAGAATTTGCAATTATTTCTTATTGAAGTCACAAAGTTGCATTTGCACTCGAGCAGGCAAATTCATCATCAAAGGAATAACCAATTTGGCCTCAACTGCAGCAGCTCAAAACCCCATTTTATTTCACTGCATTTTCACTGCGCCTTCTAAGGTGCTTGCTTGTCTCTTGTCGCACCAGTATTGCATTATAGCGAGTCATTCCTCTGCCTCTTCCTTTTACTAATCTTCTTCTTGCAAGATGCTTTGCAAATATGCAGGTATGTGGGTTCAAAAGGTGCGTGCCGCATGTGGCTCAACTCGTGTTCCTGTTGCGCTTCTTATATTTGCCATTAGCGGCAGGAGCACGGAGCACTTTCAGTTTGAAGGATTTTTGCTTTTGCCAACTCCTAAGTGCTCGTTTGGGTAAATTAGCAGTGAGTGGTCGATGAGTCATAGGGTTTTATCAGCTCTTTCGCAACATGAAATGCTTTGAATTCAACTAGAAGTATTTGCCACAAAATCTCTCATTTTAACGGAAGTCTCGAAATAAGGCTGATACTAACAGAATTCAGTAATATTGCATAAAGTTCTGAATAATTATCTGAGGAATTACATTTTTAATTCGTGGGTTAAGCCATATTTGATCCCCAAGAGTCATTGCATGGAAATAGAAGTCATAATCGATTAAAATTGAGCGGAAAGGTACATATCATCGCCTCCTTCTTACTTGAAAATGTGTTTAGAAATGCGATTTCGGCAATCTACTGAGTTACTGCGGCGTGACAGAGGTTTATTGTTATAAAAGAGAATTTGGATGACCTATGGTTTGTCGCGCTATATTAATCTCATCGCGCCTTTTTCAATTTTATAATGGTATTCTCAATAGTTTTGGTCATGGCAATTAAACAGCTCGGAATTCCGTTTCAAATCTTCTTTCGCCCGAATCGGAGGATATCGACCAAATAATTTCCAAGATCGAGCCAGAAAGTCAGTCAAGCCATAATTAATGGAGAGTGTGTTTGATTATTAAAATAAAGTAATAATGCTGAGGCATGCCCACAAACTCTACAATCCATTTTTTATTATGTAATGTTTCAATTATATTTTACATCCTAGCATTTTATTAAATTTTAAAGTTTTTTTGAAAAAACTAGTACACTTTGAATGAACGACCGGAAGCTCTACCTTGTCCATCTTCATTACTTAAGAAGACCACTACTTGGTTTATTGAGTTCTTATGAATTATAATGAATCTAGTTCATCGAGAACTACAAAAGATCATCAAAAATTCCAGCATATTGCGCTTTTTTGTCCAAACATGTTAATAAAATTCAATATATCTACTTACCCGAGAAGCATTCAACTCTTACATTTTCATACTTTGATAGTCTAATATACATATTTCCTTGCACATTCTGGATGTCTTCATTTATCTCTAACAGTAATTATACAGCTTCATGAAGACAAATCTTATTTTAAGTTATAACAAGGAAAACTATATAACTCAGTTGTATCAAAATTTTACACCTGCACACCACAGATGCTGTAAGTTATTACGTTTTCTCAATCAATGCTTCAATCTTTGCCACATATTTGGGCGTGCTCTTCTTATATGGTGCAGTGTACGCCTCGATGCTAACAGATCAATTGATATATCCTTCGTATCAGCAATACTATTTTTTATAATGAACTCAAAAGTTATTGTTATGTGTGATATTTATGAATCTGATTGGATTTTGTTTTCCCTTCTAAGGAGATTAGATAGGAAGACTTTACTAGATATGGATCGATGCGAACGAAACTACACTTAAGCTTTCTACTTAAGTTTTCTTGCAAGTACATATTTATTCACCTGACTATTTCAGAAAATTTTCATATACTATTTGATCAAAAAGTGAGGTAAATTATTTATTGATTATTCTAAATAAACTTCATCGACTACAAATTAATCCCCGGCTGATTAAACGTCATTAATGCCAACACTTTTTACAGTCTTCACAGTCGGAATAGTCTTCGATAGTTCAAAAAATCTTGAACGTAATATACTTCTCAAGGTTAGGGCAAGCTGTGGAGCCAATATGTACATCCAATCTGATCAGAAAATATATTTCTCTTCACTATCATTTTATTGCGTTTCGCGAAACCAACAGTAAATTATATACAATTAGTCTTATATAAAATATAACATTTCAGAACGCACGTGCTCATATTCTATCACTATCCTGCGAATTTAACTAGATCTCTAAGCTAGCTCCAGTTTGGCAGCTCAATATTTGTACATACTTAAATAAAATGAAAATCCAAACACTTTTCGATGAATAGTTACTAAGATAACGAAAGTATGTAAAAAAAGCTGAACTTACTAAAAGTAAACTTTAACATATAGATTGTGCCATAAAACACTCCAACTTATTACCTCAAATCTTTGGGCTTGTGGAATTTTTTATTTCGCAAAATAGACCAGTCAGGCAATTTATTTATTTTTATTAATATTTATTTATTAAAGCATAAAATCAGCAATAAGGATACACCTTAGTATGTGAAAAACTATAAATTTCTCAGATAAAATGATTGACCAAACTGAACTTATGCTACGTAAGTATGTTTGTACGCGTATGTATTCCATATGTGGCATACAATGTTTTTGAGGCACTTACTCTTTCTGCTCTATATTGTTGGCTTTTTTATGAATAGCTTATGGAATATTTTCTAAAAGTAAAGGAAAGGAAAGTGAGCACAAAATAAAAGTTGTCCAAAGAAATAAATGGAATTCAAGTGAAAAAATAGTACCAAGGCCTGCAGAATAGATCACTGAGTTCAGAGCATATCATCAGGCTTATTTTTATCCTGGGTTTGGTCACAAAATGATTTGTGTACAATAGTAATAAGACCCGAAATCTATGTTACTTAAACTCTATGGAAAAACTGAAATTATTTCTCAGTTGGCTTGGAGACCTACATCTAAAATACTAAAAACTGCTGCGCTCTGTGCCATATCTGAAATAATTGATATCAGTATTTAATTTACAATTTTTCGAAATCAATTTTTGATGTAAAAGGCAATGTTCGCTATCACCATTTTCCAATTGGACACTTATTCACTTCCTTCCGATATTTAACCACTTTGTGCTCACTTGTTGTGTTTTTTCATTTGCAGTTTCCTCAACTCCTTTTGTTTCCTATACTTACACATTTCTACATATAATACCGAAATATAAAAGGCAACCTACGAAGATCTTCTATGCAATCGATGCCTCTCGCTATAAAATATATTATACTATTGTGGGCAAAAAATAATAATACTTTTTAATTTAAATTTTGCGCGAAACCTTATTCGTCGAAATATATATTTTTTTAAGTTGGTATGACTGTCAGTGTTTGGTATATAGTATATTATGGAAGTTTCAATAAATCTTTTGTGCGGAATGAAATTTGTGGTGCCAAAACGTTCAGAATGTTGGAAAAGGCCTCAAATAATAATTGTTTGTTGCTTGAAACAAATTATTCAAAGATGGTCGAGAATGCGTTAACGATGAACCACGTCCAGGACTGCCATCAACATCAACTGATGATCAACACCTCAATAAAACAAAGGAATTGGCGCTTGAGAATCGACGACTAACAGTCAAAGATCTTACTGGCATCGTTGGAATATCAGAATGATCAGTTAAAGTAATTTTGAAATATCATTTAACTCTGAGAAAAGAGAAAGCACGATTGGTTCCAAAATCCAATTTTTTTCGAAAAACAGCGTCGGGTTAACGTCTGTGAAACAATGCTTCCCGACAACCAGGATATCATGAAACGTACTATTACTGGCGATGAGTCTTGTCTATAACCCGGAAATAAACTATCAATTGGTCGAATATCGTGGCAAGGATCAACTCAATCGGACAATATCGTGGCTAGGTAAAGCCAAGATTATATTGACAGTTTTCTTCGATTATCGAGGTATGGTGATATTCAGCAAACTAAATCGCCTGCTTAGAGGAAACACTTTTGCCTCAACTGAAGACACTAAACGTGAATTACTACGCGCCTTGAGGGCTACTTCGGAAATTGACTTTAACAACTGTTTGGAGGATTGGAAAGAAACCTTGAAACAAGTGTTTTGGGGGAACCACATAGAACAGAACCTTAAAATTATAAACAAAGTTTTACTATTTCTTGCTCATTGTATAATTACAGATTGAAGTACAAGGAAAAGGTTACTACAAAAGTATAACAGTTTTTATTTTTTTGTATAGACAGTTTGAGTATTTCGTTGAATACGAGTAGAAGGTCAGAGATTTAGGAATCTTTTCAACAAGATTTTGCAAATTCTCTTCTTTGGTCTCCTCCTCAGTATTCCAGTTTTTTGTTGTGGTCGAAATCTAACCCATAACTCACAACTGACATATCTAGACCCCAGTTGTGATTGCTATAATTCACTGAGATCATGATGAATGAACAAATATTTTCATTGTAGTTATATTCCCCAATAAAAAGCTATTGTCAGTGTAAAACCACCGTGTTGTAAAACCACACCTCTGATTGAGGCAACTAAATAAAATTTATAAATATTTATCTAGTTTTTCAACTTTGTGGACTCGGACAGACTAATCAACTTTCTTTTAATGGCCCGATAAGATAACTCAGAGTGGGAGACAAATGATTTAAACTTTACAAACTAATTTCCAGTTGCATTGCGATTGGCAGCGGATTGGCATTATGGAAGTTTAAAATTTTGGGAAAAATATAAATAATAAATATATCTTAGTCGGGTTCAAAAGTATTTGAATATGTTCAAATTAATTTCGGAAAATGTAAGTAAGAGTGCCTTCGAAATCATTCGTTCAGCCTTGCACTCATATATTCCTCATTTTATTTATTGCATTTAGTGTATGCTCACTGCTGTCCTCCTTCTCCTGTTCTCCAAATCGTCGAATATTGCCTTCGCTATTTGTAATGCTTGCTCTATTTCTAATTTTGCCTGCACATCGCGCACGCAGTTCCAAGAATGCGTCGGTGGCTTACCAACAGGAACGCCATTGAGTTGCCCGTCCGGATACATTTGCTCAACAACTGCTGCAAACATCTGTGTACCGAGTGATAATACTAATGTAGTTGGCGATTGCACTGAATGCATTATTTGTGATGCTTCCCAAACCTTTGCCTGCACTGGTGTTCGCACTTTCGCCCTATGTCTAGGCACAAAAGCCATTAGTAATATAGGTGGGAACTGTACGCCCAATCTTGTGTGTAGTATCGACTATCCGTACATATGCGGCGATGAAACCATGGTATGTATGTATTATGTATATATGAGATGATGATATAATTATTTAACTTGCGATTAATATCCACAGATTGCACCCACGTGCACTACTACGACGATTACTTCAGGTTCGGTAATTGTGACCAATCCTGTTGCATTTTGCCAAACTATACAACAAAATGGTCGTTTTCCAGTTGGAAATAAACTTAAAACAACTTGTCAACAGTGAGTTGGTTTCAATAATTAATTTGCGTACTTAGTGCGTGTCTTCTCTCTTAGATATGTTTACTGCTTCATAAATGGCAACGTTTGGAGTGGCACGATCTACTACTGTCCAAGTGATACTTATTTTGATACTTCATCACGGTATTGTTCACCAGTTGTGCCGGCCCGTTGTGTCAGCTCAACACAGTTGTTGTATCTGGGGAATTCCGAACCAAGCTTCGATGACGAACAAGGAATGGAGTGAGCGATATATTTACGATTTGGAGGGATTACAAAGTTGAATAGTTATAATATATATTTGGTATGTTTTTTTTGTTGAGGGTGGAAACTTTATGGAATATTTTAGTAGTTAAAGGTTTGTAAAACACTAGCTAATATTAAAAACTGTGGTTCCTGCCAAATGTATCGCTTGATTTTGCTGCAAACTGTATACGATGTTAAATCTTAAATTGAAAATTAAATATTAACAATTTTATAGTTTTTTGTGTTTAATTACCAATATTTACCAGTATCATCCATTTAAATAAATTATCTAGAACGAAGTAAGATAGTAGAATCTTGGAAACATTTTGAGAATTCTTTTTTTTTTGCCGCCATAAGACCATTCGATAATTGTTACAACAGCAAAGTCTGCACCTTCCTTGTTCTTATCTTATGGTTTCTTATTAATGGCATTTCGTGGTACTTTAGGGTAAAATCCTCTCAAATTCAGTCTAGGAATGTAAGAGGTGCGCGTCATTCTGCAAACTTAAATAAAAAAAAATTTCCAGCAAAACTTACCAAAGTATCCGATACAAAACAATAATAATATTTTATATATAAAGTTTTTATTTTATTTTATGTATTTTTACTTTTATTTTACGCTTAACTTGATAATTTATAGTTATCTTAAAAATGTCTATAATACGTACATACTTGTATATATAAAGAAAAAAATATTAACAAACAATTTAAAAGCTTAATGTCAATAAAATGGTTCCTTTTGCTGCTACTGTTATCTAGTTAAGCCAGCTTAATAAACAACAGCATTTAGTATGGCTTAATCTACTTCCACAAGTCAGAACAACTTGGATAACAGTTCATTCAGAGAACGTTTAATGTACAGAAGGTTCGTGGTGTGATTGTCAAAATAGCACACTCTTTGCAGGACTACTCTTTACGATGAGCGTATTTCAGCACCATCAGCAGACTCAAAATTACCATAAATGAGCATTCTCAATGTTAACAGAAAGGCATGATACTAATTAAAATGTTAAGGAATGTACGCTCCCAGATGCGTTTAATACTAATATGCAAAGGAATCTACATGTGTATAATTTATAGATGTTCTGTTCAAATGTAGAATAGTGAAAACTAAAGATTTTGCAAATAAAAATAAGAAACAAAACATAAGGAGTTTCTTTACTGGCGCAGTCGGTCGCGAAGTAATTCTTAAGAATTATTAAACGAATCGCTTATCATTTTATTTAAATAGTGATATTTCAAGCAAAAGTTTATAATACTTTCATGACAATAAAAAGCGATAATTTAAATTATAAAAGACCTAATATAATTTCTGTGCACTAATTTTTTAAAATAATAAAATGTATAGTGAAGTGGTATGTGAAAGTGAAAGACAAAAAAAACATGTTATGAATCACTGGAATTAAATAATTAATAATCACTAAATATCATGGCATATCAACAGTACAAGAACTTTTGAGGATGCTCAACGTATAAATGAGTCCAGAGGCGAGACGAAAAACCTCCTTATCGTCATTCATCAGGGAGGTGGACACACTGTTGCTCCTTGTATCAAAATGCAAGGGACTATATCTTCGTAAGGGTAATTCTTAACAAAATCCAGGGACCAGCTTGAGACGTTATGAAGATAATAGGTGAGAATATGTCGTGGGAGCAAATTAAACAAACACTGATGGCAAATTTTGGAATTAAAGAGAATAGGTAAGTCTGCCTAGAGTTACGGAACAAGACGGAAGAAAATAATGGCAGCGGACATGCCCTATTAATAACAGTCAACGAACTACTTGTATTTACTGGAACCGAAATAATAAGCATCAACACGTTCTTCAGTAGTACGGAGTATTTACTATCCACAATCAACAACAGTGAGCTCCAAAAATAAAAATAAGGACAATGTTTCGTCAACCTACACAAGTGGAGGCAAAGGATATAATGAACATACTTCAATTAAACAACTGGCAGCCCATCAAGGAAATAATGAAGTTCTGGATCTGCACCAGCTCCACAAAAGTTCCAATATATAAAATTTTTCAAAAAACAATATGACATGAACGTAACACTGTACAACACCGGCTTTCAGTGTTCATAACTGTCAATCCTGAGACATTCGCACAAATTTCAAAATTCTGTGAGGAAGCAGATAGGCTTATTATTACCGGAATTCGGAAACCAGTTAAATTCAGTAACTGGGCGTCACCAATTGTCTTAGCACCGAAACCAGATGGGTGTATTAGAATATACCGTGATTTTAAAATAGTAATTAATTCACAATTAGATATTGAACAATGTCCCTTGCCAAGACGAAAGTCATTATTACATACATGTAGGAGAATTTCGGACAACACGATCCGGACAGACCTACTGAATGCAACTCTGAAAAAGCATAACGTTTACTGACGACGAACAAGAACGTACAGTTGCAAATCGTATCTAATAAAGTAAAGACGTGTCGTTATACCAATTAAGAAAGTGGTTCATTTAATATAAGAAATAAATTCCTACAAATTTGCGGGCTCAACCAGAAACGAACTTTGAAAATTGAAAAATTTTGAGCATAAAAAGACAATTTTAACAAAAAGATTGCAAATAATATAAATTTGACATTGATGTGAAAATCTTGTGTTTGGGTGCGCGAGTTATGTTCCGTACCCAAATATAAATATTGTAAACACACTATAATAATAAACATACTTTAATCCCACATTCCTATACACATTACACATATCCACACTTTTCCCAGGCACTCACTTCACGCAACCCACATAGCATTTTTTGAAGTTATCGACTTACTATGATTGATCATTCATAGTCAGTCTTAAGATTTCATCAGATAAAAATTATAACGAGGAGAATTTGATCTATTTGGTTTCATTTAATACTCTGTAGAATCAACCTTAGTTGAGTCCAAAAATATTAGTCGCGTGAATGCAGGCAACAGAATTGACTTGCTTCAGAGGAAACTTTTAGAAGACCTAAAACCTTAAGATTGTAAAGAAGTTACTTTTTAACTAATTTAACTACTTAATTCTAAATAAATAATTTTATAAAACCTAACACTGGTTTTATTACTGGAAAAGGAGCTGACCAAGTGAGAATTCCTACAAAATTGGGGGCTCGTCCGGGAATTTCACCCAGACGTGAGCTAGCAGCAGCGAAAGTTGACGCAGAAAATCATCAGAGCTCAGCGTGGACACCGAAAGTCAAGAACATCAGGCAAAAACGAAGTGGATTAAAAGAAAGAGGAATTCCGAAATAGTTGCATAAATCAGCAAATAACGCACATTTCGAAGCAGTATTTGTAAAGCTACCGCAGTAAAACTTCAAGGCGACACCGAAACCTAGCGAAGCCACTTTCGAAGTGACGCCAAAAAGCAGCGAAGATTCCAGAGCAATAGCAGCCGAAGCAGCGTTCGTAGCAGCAGAGCAGAAGCCTATTTTAAATCCAAAGTAATTAACCGACATCATTCGAATAAGAAGGAGAATAAAGAAAAAGCCGAAACAAGACGAAGAAGCAGAAGCAGAAGAACCAACAGCAAGTAAGTACATGCAGTAGAAAGAGAATACAGAAAATGATATCAGAGGATTAAAGCTGGAAGTAATTGAAAGAGTTTATGTTGAAAAGAAGAAAGATGTTGTGATTAAATTAGATAATATTCTTATTTAACCCTGCTTAGATAACGTTATTTTTAAGTACTGAAAAGATAACGTACGTCTGAGAGACGTATTAAAGTTTTCGTCCTTTAAGGATGTCAATAGAAACACTTTTGCAGATATTTTTTTACGTAGATCTTTTATTTAATTATTATACTTTTATTTTGGATATTTGTTTCAAGAAAATTATTATTTATTTAAGAAATCGAAAGGAAATTTCACTTGTATTAAAAATTCATCACAAAAAATTAGTCTTTTTAAAAGGACGCCAGTTCATAACATAAAACTTAAAAAATTCTTTTTTTGTTTTGGTTAAATTAGATAACAATATCAGTGTTCATTTATATAATGCAAAAAAATTAACTTTTGACATAATTATATGCAAGAATTACATACTAAATTATTGTGTTCCCCACACACGGGTGTTTCACATTTTACGCATGTCATTTTTGACATTCGTCGGATTTTGGACGGGCAAAAGCCACAGTACCTTTTCTTTTTTGAGGTAGGCTGACCTCCACTAGCACTACATTCATTGCTGAGTTCATCTTTTGCAGAATTTTCAATATTACTTCTTAGTGTTCTCGACAAAGTTGGGATTTTCAATCTCTTCTGCATCCATGGGGTTGTCAAAGATAATGAAAGTGACTTCATATACTCTTTACGGCTTAATGTCTTTTGACTATTGGAAATCGAATTATGACAATAAATAACATAAGAGTTTATGAATGCCATGTTTAGTATTCCGTAAAATATTGCCATAGGCCACCTGTTGGTTTTTCTCGAACACGACATCAATGAACACATTTGATCAAATGTATCGACACCGCCTTTTGTTTGATTATAATATAATATCATGCCGGGCTTTCCACTTTTGACATCAATCGTGCCTTCTTCATTACAGGAAGACAATAAATAAACCATTTTTGATGGCCTAGGTTTGTAAGACAAAAGAGTCAAAGGTCCGTCATAACAAAACATGGTACTTCCAACCTGCCGAGAACGCGAGTTTTTCATTTCTTCTGGGATCTCTCTTTTGTTCGACCTTATGGTTCCTACAAGCGTCAATTTGTACGGTTCTTTTAGCAAGCTTTTTGCTAAAGGGACCGAAGTAAACCAATTGTCGCAGGTAATGTTTCGACATGAACCATGAATTGGTCGGGATAGCTCTTTGACGTAAAACTCCCCCAATGGAAGATCAGAAGTTTTTGTCGATTTTCCCAAATACGGCATTGCATTGAACATATACTTCGTGGTACTATCGCATATCATCACAATTTTTATTCCATATTTGTTTGGCTTGTTGGGAATATACATCTTAAAAGGGCAACGCCCACGAAATCCCAAAAGCTGTTCATCAATTGTAGTATGAGATCCGGGATTGTAGCTCGTTTGGCATTGCTTTATAAAAAGGTCCCATATCTTCCTGACGGGCGTGAATGCATCATTTGGTTTTAGAGAAGGGCGCAAAGATTTATCATCCATTCTAAGTCGCCGAATTAAGAAATCGAATCTCTCGCGGCTCATAGTTGCTGTATATCGGGTTCCACTATAAGAAGTATTGAAAATTTCGTCGGTTGATAAATGATTATCCTTTAGTACTGCTGATAAGGTAAGCATGCCAATTAATGCGCGTATTTCTAGGACATTTGTATTTTTAAAGGTTGCAGACGTAATATCGTCTCGGCGGTTTATATAAATCTCAGCATTTGTCCACTGCACAATTTCCGAAATTATTTCTTCCGTTAAGAAAGCATTGAAACACGAGATTGGATCATTCAGCGATTTGCAATGACGAGTAGGCCCTCTAGCTGTTCGAACAATGTTTATTCTAGAAATTCGCCCAGATCTTTGACCTTTTGACGAAGTCCAGCAATGCTTACTTTTACTTTTAAGGGTCGGTTGGGGTAGCGTAATCGCTTTGTACATTATCCTCCAGCAATTCATTTTCTGATTCGCTTCCATTTTCCGATGAATTTGAGCCATCCAAAATATCCTGCAAAAGAGCAGCAATTTTTGTGTCATCCACACTTTGATTCTCCATGTTTATTAACTAAAAGAAATGAGAAATTATGTATAAAACCTCTCAGAGCTTCATCAAATACACGAAAAAACGAGAACATAAAAAAGTTTAAAAGTTACGTAAAAGATAACGATACGTCTCTCAGACGTACCTCAGAAAACAAACTTGTAATATTTCATCAGAGAAAACACTTATCACTGAAAAACTGTCACCACTCATAAGCTGCAGTATACGACTGAGAAAACTGAAAGCGAGAATATTCTCTTTTAACGGTTGTAAGAGAGAGAACGAAAAATAAAACAAGTGTACGTCTCGCAGACGTACGTTATCTAAGCAGGGTTAAATATCTTTTTCCTCCTTTTCAGTGTTAAAAAGTGGACGCATTAAAGGAAGCTGTTGCTTTTAAATATAAGGCTGTCCAATGAAGTTTATTTTTGCGCCAAAAGGAAAAAGAAGTTCGTCCTTTGGGAAAAGGTGCTCCGTGAAATTAAGGGAGTAGATGCAGAGTTTTCTTTTTCACGGGAGGACATAACCAGAAAGTTTATGAACTTCGTGGTAACGTATAAAAGAATTAAGAGGCGGAATAAAACGTCTGGAGAGGCTGCTACAACGTGGGAGTTTTTTGATCAAACGGACGAAATTTATGGAACCAGGACCGACATCGTTGTACCAGAGGAACTTTTGGATTCATCTTTAAGTGACATATTATCTGGTATAAATGACCACATCGCAGATAACGCTAATAGTGACACAGATAAAGAACCCCCACGGAAACGGGCTCGATGCGATGTTTTGGACTTCTTGCGCGCTGAAAGCCAAGAAGATAAAAAGCTTTTGAAGGAATTTTTGGACAGTGAAAAAGAAAAGTTTAAAGATGAAGAAGCTGCGTGAGGTTTTGTCCAACATTCGTAATTAAAACGCTGATAAATTGGTCATTAAACGTAGTATGTGTAATACGTAATAATAATCATTATGTTGTTTCATACAATGTGTTATTTTTTAATACCAAATAAAAGACAAGTTTTCAACAATAAAAATTGTTTTTATTGCGTTCTTCAAGCAGAAAATAATGTAGATGACCAATTTCTTTTATCACTTGCTGCAACCAAATATTGTTGTGCATTAAGGGACATATGAAAATGTTCGCTTTCATCGTACACTATTTCAGAAGGCTTTTCACTGTTAATTATAAAGTTATGGAGTACCAAACATGACATTATTATTTGTTTAGCCACTTTGGGGTTTTGTACATCAACATAGTTTAAAATACGGAACTTGGTTTTCAAAATACCGAAAGCTTGTTCCACACACACTCTTGCGGAAGCTAAAACATTGTTGAATATAATTTGTGCAGGTGTTAAAAATTCATTGTCCTTATATGGAACCATCAAATATGTTTCCAAAGGGTAAGCCCCATCACCCAAAAGGTGACATTCCGGTGGAAAGAGAATATGATTGTTGACAATTGCCCTTTTAAGTGGACTGTTCTGCCATACTAAAGCATCGTTGCATCGGCCGGGGTATCCGGTTCTCTACCAGCAGCATTACTGACTGCAACGCGTTCACAATGACCCTTAGGAGAAACGATATACCCCCAAACACTGCGAGATGGGTGTTGTTTCTCCAAGATTTCAATTACGAAATCGAGCACCGGGCAGGGACTAGAATGGCACACGTTGAGTGTATTGTTTGATGTTAGGGTGTATTGTTTGATGTTAGAAAACACATTAAAGTATCAACTTAAGCAGGCACAACTCAAAGACGAATGGACAAAAGCAGTTCGCAGAATTTTAGAAAAAGACGAGTTTGAGGACTTTTATGTTAAATATGACATCCTTTTTAAGAATCCTGAGAAGGAGTTGATAGTAGTACCAGTTCTTATGGAGGATGAAATCATTAATGAAATCGAAGAGTGGGAAAAAAGAGGGATTTCTAAATACGATAAATAAAGAAGACAAACCTGTCACATTGACCACGTTGGACCACTGGAGACGACCGGCAAGTCATATAATTTCATTTTGGTGGTGGTAGACGCATTTAGTAAGTTCGTGTGGTTGTATTTTACGAAGAATACAGGAACAGAAGCAGTAGTAGAGAGGCTAAAGAAGTAGGCAGCTATATTCGGTAACCCAAAGCGCATCATTTCTGATAGGGGGACTGCACAGGAGTGCCGCGGGGAAATGAGCAAGTAGAAAGGATGCACAAGGTAGTGGTTCCCATGTTATCAAATTTGTGCACAGAGACACCTAGAAATTGGTACAAACACATAGATCGCGTACAACAGTTTATCAGGTGTGTTACCTCCGCGAAGTACAAAGCAGTCACCATTCAAGATATTAACTGGACTTGACATGCGTATGGCCAATATGCCAGAGCTACAAGAACTCTTAGATGATGAAGCAGTAGGTGAGTTGAACGAAGATCGCGAATTAGTAAGGAAGCAAGCTATGGAAAATATTTCGCAAATTCAGCAGGAGAATCGCAGGTCGTACAATCAGCGGCATAGAAAGGAAACGGGTTATGAACCGAACGATCCAGTGGCGATTAAAAGAACGCAATTCGGGAGTGGACTAAAATTAAAACCGAAATTCTTGAGTCCATATAGAGTTGTGAAGAAATTCAACCATGGGCGCTATGAGGTCGAAAAAATAGGAGACCATGAAGGGCCGGGAAAGACATCTACAGTGGCAGAATATATGAAACGATGGACCAACTCATTCGGGGGCGAATGAGAATTCAAAAACTGAATTTAAAGTTGATGATTAAAGTTCTAATATGAAAATATTGGAAATTATGTCCACAAATACGAAATATCAATTCAGTAATATACAAAAATTACACAAATTTTTAATCCCGTGTGAAGAGCATCCTATACGAAATATTTGTATAACTATTATTGTAATAATCACACTATACATATTTTCTATTATATGTTAGCTTTAAATTGTATTATGCACTAATAAAATGTAAAACACTAAGGTTACAAGAGAGACAGCAAAAGCAATACGAACAGATCCTGAAGAAACAAGGAATGGAGCATCTAATAAAAAAAGATGCTATAACCAGTGTATAAAAAGATCAGGAGATTTTTTCACCAAAGGAGGGGGAGTTAACACCTAGCCATACATATATGACCAACAACAACAAGCCAATACCACATCACGCATGTGCAACGTGATCAACACACAGACACATGGAGGGGCATCATCATACAAAAATGTACAGCCACCACATGACCAACAACAACAAGTATGACATTATCCAAGATGCCACGCCACCGGAATTAGCCAATCGGAAGCCGACACGAGTTGACTGCACTGCTATAAATGAGTGACGGGCATACAACTCTTGTTCTCAGTTTAAATATAATCTTAGGCATAGCCAGTAGTATATTACTTATTGTTCATGGTGTAAACTCATATACATATATTTGAATAAAGAAACCTTGGAGGAATCCAAGGAAAATATATTTTTATAGAATAACTAAAGATTATTCTTAATTCGGTCGTGACAATTTTTATGTCAGGAAATGCTAGGCAAAATCGTATTTAGTCATAAAGGGCCACTGGAAAATGGTCCAGAATGCTTTGCCTGTCACTATAACAGACGTTGAGCAAGATCCTAATGGAAAGATATTAGCTGAAATTCTGCGGCCAAATAATTTCGAACATTCTGCAGATAAAACGTCTAGGTATTGTCAAAGTCTGTGGATAACCAAGCAAAAAAATTGTTGCTATCGAAATGTTTAAAAGTCCTCCGAATTTATGGTGGGAGCGATTATGTAAATGAAGTGTTCGACAAATATCTTATGAAATATGGTATCATTCATCAGATGACGCGCTACACTCGTGAACAGAATGGCGTAGTATGATGCATGTTACTAGATGTAAATTTGGAGGAAAGGTTCTGGGTCACAGCATATTTGCTGAATCGTATACCATGAAAATAATCCGATTCCAAAAGAGTTGTGGTCCGCAAAAGCACCAAACTTAAATAACTCAAAGACTTTGGCTGTAAGGCCATGTAACCAAAGAAAAGCGCAGTAAATTATAATCGAAATCTCGAGAATGTATTCTCGTATACTACAGCACTGAATCAAAGGCAAAAACCGAAACCGGACGTTTTATTTTAAGACAGTGAAAGTTTGGCAGTTTGGTGAGTGTGCAATCAGCGAAGTGAGTAAGGAATTACACACATGTAATAAAAATATTTTTGTTATTAAATTAAAATATCCGTGTAATAATTATTCGAAAGCATTTAAAATTCTAATCAAGCAAACAACGTTCTTAATTGTTAGACTGTCTACGTCAGAAGTAGTAATAATAAACATCAATAAAGAAACTGTCCTTTTACTTGGACTTAGAAAATATATTAACTGGCGGCCGAGCAGTGACCACGATAAAAAGGATTCCGTTTATAAAATCCTTCGTAAGCCGGGGGACAGAGTCTCAGTGAAAATAAATCTTTATAGAAGGGCAAATAGGAAAAGTAATATCATTGAAGAATAACAGTGAACAAAAAATATACA
>NW_026038364.1:0-25000 GCF_023373825.1 Bactrocera dorsalis
TCAAACGACTGATTTGGTAAACAAGCGTAGCGACGAGCCGACTCGTTTCACACAGCGCTGTTGTGGTGTTGCCATCGCGTTCGTGTTTTCGTAGAAGTGGTGGATTTTTGAAATGATATGCCGCATTGGCGCACGATTCGTAGTGAGTGAGAATAGCTTATGCCAAAACTCTTGTAAGTGACTAAATGTTGGTGATATTGAAGAGAAGTACTGATTATACTAACCGATAAATTTAGCTAAAACTCTTTTAGTGGTTTGTTTAGCCTATTGGTAATGTATTATTCTTACTAAACTCCTCGCCGACTGCAGCCGAATCAGAGATTCTTATGGCTTAACTGATGAAGTGGCATAGTTGAGTTTTGTTTACAGATTTTAAATGACAACATGAGTAGCTAAATTCGATTTTCATTCAATTTTTTTCAAATTTATTGGTTTTCGTAATTGGTAAAGAAAGTATGGTGAAAATATGTATTCATTTCCTTGTAAGAGATTTTTAACCTTGAGCAATGGAACTTCAGAAGAGAGTTGCTTGGCCGCCATGGGCACGCTTGAAAAAGTCCAGTCGCTGCATCCAATTCTCAACGGGTTTCAAGCGAAAATCGGCGGATACTGCTGCAATTTCACGTTCGATATTCGTACAATCGTCGCTGGCTTGGAGCCTTAGACTTGACCTAGCCCCACAGGAAGTAGTCTAACGGCGTCAAATCGCACGACCGAAGCGGCCAAATGATTGGTCCATTTCGTGAAATAACACGTTTACCAAACTTGGTTTTCAATACTATACATCGATTGTGACATTCGCTGTATGGCTTGTGGCGCCGTCCTGTTGAAACAAGATATTGTCCTAGTCCATATCATTCAATTCGGGCAAAAAATGTTCGGTTATCGAAGCGATTCAACTAGAAATGAGGCTCATCGCTGAAGCAGATTTTTCGATGAAAATCAGAATCATTTTCAAGTTGTTGCTCTGTGCAATTCACGATCATACGACGATTCTGGTTTCGCAAAATTCGCCACAACGACGTCACAGAGATGTCCAACGTTTTAGAACGACGTGTGAGAGACTGATTTGACTCTTCCTCAATTAATGCGCTAGCAGCAATATTCTCGACAATAGGGGACTTTTTTGTCTCACTGGCACGGAAACATTTTGTAGACCATAAATTGAACGTAGCGCTTTAAAAGTTGAGGCTACTAACTCCGAATTTCGTTAGTAAATTTTAATAATTTCGACACGTTGTTGGTTCGTAAGTATATCTTTCGAGGATGAAATTGCAAACCTTACTGAGGAAAATGTCAAAAGAGTGGGATAAAATATGGCGTCTACTTTTGTAGTGTCCCTATTGAAAAACACTATGAGAACCAAATCAATATCATAACTTCAAAGGGCGTACCCTGTTGTTATTGTTATCATAGCGGTTATATGGGCGCGATTTAGTTATTTTGTCAAAGTTATTTGTCGCTGAGGGTTTTAAAAAAATCTGAGGTCACCATGATTGATATAAAAAAATTGTATGCTGTGACTCACCACAGTACCAATATAAGAATAACCTGATCCCGTGATATTTCATTTTTATTTTTGAACTGTGTTTACTCGAGTGGTCACACTTAATACCAGTGTGACACTTTCCCAGGTCCCCGGGCTATACCAGTGTGACACTTTCAAAAAAAGAAATTTTTTATTTGCTTTTTCGATAGCTTATATTTCCATAAATATTCTGTGAAATCGGAAAGGTCCTATCTTGAACAGTTTTTGGATGGCAGCGTACTAAAGAGCAGCCCCTCGGAGGTGCAAATATCATTGTATAGGAAACATCTTTAAGTTTAATAAACTTTTAACATTTTTTGGTTTCAGCTACTCATTCGGCCGGAATCATGCCAGCAGTTGGGGCACTTTTTTTTGGCACCTTCAAAGTCAGCCCATAACTCCGTTATTTTTCAACATTTTTGTAAGAACAAAATCTTAAAATATAGCTGAAAGTATAGTTTATTACGTTCAAAGAAGTTTGAAATATTCAATAGCGTACTTTCTCTTAAAAAAATTACGAAACTCGCCTAATTTTTCATGCGTCACACTGGTATAGCCTCTTAATCCTCATTCCTCTTATCTTTCCGGTGTATTGGTTTTCATCTCCAAGATAGGGCTCTTTAATTTCATAGGTTTGAACAGTAAGATCAGCCCTAAATCATGTTATTAATATAAGTACATAAGTATGTATCTCAATCGTCAAAAATCAAACTTATTTTTGTGCAACGATGCCATGGCTGAGACAAGTCTCTCTTTTGGCTTAAAATGAGTGATTTTCTAGTTTTCGTAGCGCTATGTGAAGGTCGAGAGTAAGTTTCTAAAATTATTACATGTGTTACGCCAGAAGGTATTCGATGTCGAACTTGTGAACGTAGAGATATTTCGATCTGATCAAGAAACTAACGTCTGAAGGTTGAGAAATGTATCCCCAAGCTTGTTGTTGTTGTAGCGGCAGAAAACATTTCTAAAGTGAATTCGAAGCATAGTGCCCACCTTCGTTACTTAGACCCGACTGTCGTGATAACGGGTATCCCCAACCTTATTAGTGCAAGTGAAGGAAACCTTTGTTGAAGAAAGGTTTAAGAATTATCGACGAATCACTTTACCTACTGGGTGCCTCGATGATATGCAGATGTGTGACGGCCGTCTACACTCGACCACATACATATGTATGTACATACAGTATATGCTATGCCACCCGCAGCCGTCGACGAATGTCACGTCACTCACAGGACAGACGTCGTCTCTTGCCACTCTTGTCGTGTGCACAACTCCTGGGCAACTTTATTGTGATTTCTTTTTATGCGCCAAACTGGTTTTGCATTGTAAACAAAGGCGCTGTACATGGAGGCATTTTTACGAGCACACACACACACACCCATATACATATGTATGTGTGTGTAAATTTGTATAAATAAATTAAAGAAAACACGACTTGGAACAATCAAAATGTAGGGGTGGGTTGTAGATCTCCGATTGCGTGGCGTGATCAGGATTTCAAAGGCAAAATGTAAACTTCAATGATCTCAACAAACTGTTGCTGTTGCTGTTGTGTTTGCCAAAAGTTATCCAGCACCGACGTTGCATATTTAATGAGCGCGTTATTCCAAAACTCATGTGAGTACGCGCCCCAAATGCCGGCGGATGTGAGGATCCACAAGCTCCAAATCTTCGAAATCATGTCAAATATTGATTGGTTTAATTTTTACGAGTATTCTCCATTAAAATGAATTGCTCATCTAATTATGTATTTCCTATGGTTGTACCACATGCAGACATAAGTACATGCATAAGCATGTTTTGTTACTCTAAGTTCATTACAATTTAATTTTATGGCACACCTCTTTCCCAGAACTGATCGAATTTCTAATCAATAAAACGCGACCGCTGATAGGAATCCGTAGAGATAAGAATTGCTGTGTGTGTTTCTTTTTATTTCTGTAATCTAGCTGATAATTTCAAGAAAATATTTTCAATTGCACTTTATGGTTTCACAATCGATTCCTTCTCTTGTTTTTTTTTAACATCGGAAGTGCGTTTATACTCATTCATTTGTGATTGTGTAATAATTGACAGCGCATGTCAATCACTCGTATTTTTCAACTAAGTGCAGCGAAACAACAATCTAAACGAGGATAGTCGGTTAAATCAGTGGCTTTTTGTTGACGCATAGATCCGTGATATTTGTGAATTCAATTTTTTTCTTTCAAATATAAGCTCTTTCTTCTCAGAGTACGATTTTATTCTTTTAATGTTTGCCCATAGATCTACATATAGTTCCCTAAACGTTTGGCTAAAACTGAAACTAAAAACATAGCCTGCTTGTTGACAGTACTGTTAGAAGAAGCAATTAGGTTTCCACGACTTAGGTGAGATCGCTTTTGACGAACGTTTGATAGATGATCATTGATTGGATTACTAAAGCAAAGTAAGCTGATATCGTCCTCTACTACTGCAAGTGTCGGCAAAAAGAGCCTTGTAAATAATATTTGTATTTACCTAAGTTGGTAGAACTGACCTTAATTACTATGCCAAAAATGAGCGCGATCTGTCAAACAATTTGTTTACAGCAGCTACTTAAGTCGGTACACCTCAGGAGTGAGTTGCGATTTTTACAATGGATAAAAATATGGAACAAAGAATTTGTCTCAAATTTTGTATTACTAACCAAATTTTGTGTGCGGAATCATTGAAAATGTTGGAAAAGCCTTACGGTAATTCAGTTTTATCAAAAACACAAGCCTACAAAGCTTTCAAAGCTGATCGAGAGATCATTGAAAACATGCCTCTTTCTGAACATTCATTCAACCTCTTCAACTGATGAAAATATTAAAAAAAACAAAGGATATGGTTCCTGATAATAATCAGGCAGGTGTTAAAGAGATAGAAAGAGAGCCTGACATCTCTTGCGAGTCTCTAGAAATCATGTTGGTGGATATTTTGGATATGAAAAGCGTTCTTGCTCGGCTCGTCCCGATGAAGAGTACCGTAAACAAGTCAAGTGGAATGCTAGATCGTTCCAAAAGAGAATTAGTCGCCAATTAGTCAGTTGCTTGACTTTCTTAGTTGAGTGATGACCTCTTGATGCTCCATTCTAAGATCTTATTGGTTAGCCTTTAGTTAAGCTTAGCCACAATCGTTGTTTTCCGACTCAAATTCGGAAAAGATTATTTCGCCATCTTAGTGAGGTCGTCCAATCCCCAAAGTGGCTACATATTTCACGATGTTGGATTTGCGTAATTTGCAGACCTTTATGGTTACGCTTTAAGATACCGAGTAAAGTATGTGCTGAGGAGCTCTCGAGATAAAAAATGGTTTCATGAATAAATAAGCCAATAAGAGTTTCGTGTACTTTTGTGAATTTCTACTATTTAGCAAACCTTAGTACAACAAAGTTGGTCTGCCAGAGCGTTCCAAGACTCTATATAACATATGAAAATATCCATGGTTCTCTTAAACTGTCAGCTGACTGTCGCATACACAAACTATAATTACTTCCATATATTCATACATAAGCATAAGTATATGTATATATCTGTCATTTCTCGTAAGCACATCTCAATATGCCCACTCGAAACGGCAGCAGGCAGCTGTCAATTGGCATTGTGCAAGTAACAAGTACATGTGTACGAGTACATGCCAAGCCATTGTTTTACGCTCCTTTCTTGAGATATTATGATTGGAAAGTTTGGTAGGGAGTGTCCCACACTCATAATTTATTATTGCATAGAACACACCTTCGGCAAGGAGGCACAAACAAACCGGCCGGCCTGTTTGCCTAGCGAACCTGACAAGCAAACAACACTTCAGACACAAACAACTTGAGTCAATTGTGCGCATTGCCTTTCGGTGTGCCCGTAGTTGTGATTACGATTGTGTGACATCGCCAACTTTGACACGGACGAACTGATTGACTCCGCTATCCACTTTCACAAGCGTCTGCTGAAGAGCACAACAAAATTTTCGTTGAAACAGCACTCTGAGGCTATCACGTGACCTACTCGAACGCGAAAGTACTCAATTTTTTAGCCAGACTTTGTTCGTTTCGTTTTCCTTGATTGGTTTCGTTGCCGGAACGTGTGAGTTTGTTCGTGGCGACGATAAACAACAGGTCGTCCAATGTCTGTGGACTCTCCTTCCTGCAAGCAGGTCCTTTGTTGCATACACGTAATTCGATACTGACCAAACAAGAAACCGGTGGCTGCCGCAAGTTGCCGTTAATCGTTTGCTACTTGCTACTTACCGTAATAGCTCGGTTATGGTCAATATTGTACACACACAGACACACACCTATTTATTCAGTAATGTTTGGTGTCGCACCCGAAAAATTCATGCGACTCTGGGAAGTGATTTACCATTTGCGGTCAGGGTCAATAAAGGATGTCATTGACACTAAATATTTTCTGCAGGTATCAAATTCAAGGAGAAACTGAAGCGAAAAGTTTCGATAAGGTAGATTAAGTATTTTTTTTTTATGGAGTCATCTCCACTCTAATGGATTAACAATTTTGACAGAATTCCTAGTGAATTTGATATTTTAATTCTTCAATCCAAAAGAGAATTAGTCCCCAATTAGTCAGTTGCTTGACTGTTTCCTGCATTTCTGAAGGAGTTGCTTGGTTTACAATTGCTTTTGAAAACACTTAGCGAACTGATAAAGCGAAGAAGGGTTCTGTAACCAATGCGTTCACATTTTTTTCCGAAAAAAAAATTTATTATGGTTGAGTATTCTTATAAGAAATGTCTTTACACTGCAGTTCTATGAGCATAGTAGTAAAGTCTTAAAATCTCCCGGTAAATAGATTCTTGGTTCTCGTTAGACGAGGAAATCTTGACTTCGGTTATATTAGGAAATTTATTTCAGAAGACTTTAGAAAAAAACTTATTCACATCATATTCTACCTAAAGTGTCTAGTTTTTTTAATTCCCTTAATTAAATGCCTATATAGAGATATGGATCATCGTTTCGAATCGTTTGAACGGTATCCTTTCTTAACCCCCAGGTGAGGTCCATTTAGATGCCAAAGACCATTTTTCTCCTTCAAGGAACACCTCAGGTCTTGGAACACTACCAAAAGCATATGCCACAAAAGGTATTTTGGGACAGTGTTGATTGTAGCAAGACAAAAAAACTTTTACCTATAGTTTTAGATAAAAAGGAACAAACAACATTGTGGAAGTAATTTAAGGGCATCTGCATCTTCAAAAACTTGGAGAAATAGAATCGAAAAAATGAAGAGCATGCGCAGAGGATGCCACGACGCAGGAGATTATGGTAGGATTAGAAAAAAATCAGACTTGAGCTTGTGAACAAGGCTACATTGATCCCAACTTGGGAACACATGGTCCTAATGGTGTCTACCGCCTGCTTTTCTTTTCAATCTACCAACCATTATTGTAATAACTCATTATAATTTTGTAAAAATACTTTATTATACCCGTAGTAATACATATTTAGTTTGAAAAAAAAACTTAGAAAGGCTTGACTACAATACAGATTTCTTTTTTCTTCCTTTTTATTACCTTATATATTTAATGAAATAAATTTTTTATAAAGTGGCAACCCTTTCTCAAATACAGTTTTTAGCTGTAAGGGTTTTTTTTTTAATTGCTGAGCTTTACTAAAATATCGATTTGGATTTCTTTGCATTATATTTTATTATTGCTAATATTTGAATCAAATGGCAACTTCAACAAAATTTTTTTTGTCAGAAATGTTTAGCTTTATTTTTAAAAATTTCTTAAAATTCATAAAACAAATTATAGGTGGATACCCTTTTCAAAAAAGATTATATTATTTCGATGGTCATAAAAGTTTAAAATTTTTAACATAATATGCATATACATATCTATACATATTTCTTAAATTTATACTTACATTATATAGTTGCAGCTCTTAAAAAACAAAATTTACAAAAAAAATTGGCATATATTTTATTATTTATATAATATTTGAATCAGGTGGCAAAACCGACAGCATTTTTTCAAAAAATTTTAGCTCGGTATCCATTCTGTAAAATTTTATGAATTAAAAAAAAAGTATGAGTGGCAACCCTTTTCAGAAATTACTTTATTGTTTCTGTGCTCATAGAAGTATAAATGCAAAATTTTGAACATATGTACATAAAATTATTTCTGAAATCTATACATTGAACAATTCCAGCTCCTCAAAAATAAAATTAAAAAATATATATATTATTTTAATATTGATGTAATATTTGAAACAGGTGGCAACTCCAAAAATGTTTCAAAAATTTTTAGCTCGGTATCCCATTTGTAAAATTTTATACACTTCAAAAAAATTATGGGTGGCAACCCTATTCGAAAAATATTTCGATGCTCCTAGAAGCTTAAATACAAAATAAATATACATACATACATAATATAAATAAAACAGTTTCCCAAATCTAAATATTATATAGTTCCAACTCTTTAAAAAAAAAATAAAAAAATGCAACCCTGTATAGCAATCAACTTATTTATTGCTCATTTCTAAACGCGTATAATTCCAACATTTTATACAACGGAACCAAAGAAAAAACTTCTCGAAAACTGAATTCATTGAGAAGTTTAGTCACTAATTTCATTCAGTATTCCAATTATCTGGATACTCATGGGTGTTCATACATATTGCTGCCCACACAATTTGCCCTTGAATATTAAACAGTTCCAGTGAACTTTACGCTGACTTAATGAATTCACCAACATTTTCAAAAATCTACTTCTTTTATTCTCATTACTCAACTTTCGGCTGACTTATTAAACAAAAAGAGGAAAGCAAAAATTAATGACGTCAAATGGATAAGACGAACTTTCAATATAGTCTTATGTATTCGCATATATTACTTGATTGAGTCAAATAATTATTTAGTATAACTCGCTGACGGAAGTTGCAATATCAATAATAATTCAGCTAAACTGGCTAAAGATTACAGCAAGTGCAGGGATTTTTCATTTATTTTTTGCACATAAAATTTATGTTCTTTTTAATTAAAAAAATATACATTCCTATATAAAAATGTACATTCTAGATGCCTATCATAACTTCTTGTGGTCGGTTAAGGCGAGCAAATGCAAATTTTTTACAAAACAATGAATTACATTGGCGGTCACCTGTTTTGTGTAAACAGAATTTGCAAAACAACAACTCCAAAGTACACAAAAAACATTTTTACTTGTATGGAGTTAATGCCTAGAGTCCATATTTATAGGAGCTACAAAGCAATCGCCCATACATATCTGTTTACAAGTGATGATAGCAGTCGAGTGATGATATGAGTCGACCGAGTGTGTGTGTGTGGGTGTACTCATATGTACTTCACCTTATTTTTTCGCTGTGAGTACCCACAGATGTTGCTTGTTAACGCCGCTGTGGAAATGGGCACGCGCGAACAGACTTGTAAACACTTTCCGATCTCGATCGGAGTCATGTTAATTGAGTTGTTAATATGCACTGCGAATACTGAACCGTATGCCCTTAATACCCATGTTCCAAAGAAAAATAAAACACATTTGCTCGAAATAATAGCGTTGCATTATAGGTCCATTATATAAACATCGCCCGCATAATGATTCCATACACATATTAATTTATATTAAAACCTCCCCCGTTGCAGTGCTGAAATATATGAATGCATCGCCCCTCAAGTCAACTGTCGACTATAGGCGGATGTGACAGTTGACTTAGGCAATGCTAATTGCTTTATTGATTTGCAGCTGTTCGTGCGTATATGTTTTGTGGGAGGCAAAACGAATGTGAGTCAGTCGA
Organism: Bactrocera dorsalis; assembly: GCF_023373825.1. NCBI lineage: Eukaryota > Metazoa > Arthropoda > Insecta > Diptera > Tephritidae > Bactrocera > Bactrocera dorsalis. The sequence continues at coordinate 9,297 of NW_026038364.1, forward strand.
AATTGTCAGCAAACGGGAATTCCCAAATCGCTTGCTATTCGGTGCAGGTCGCTAGAATATCCACTTAAAAAAAAATTGGAAAGAGTCTAGTTTGAAGGTTTTAATAAATCGTTTATTGACCGGAATGAGAGACTCTTATTTTTTAAGTATTAATATTTAATATTGGCTAATATTTCATATTAATTTTATCTATAATGCTTATACCTTTTGCTTTCATATAAACCATCAAACGATACGACTATTGATCAATAGCTGCACGCTCAGTTTCCAATGGTATTGATGACACTGACAGAACAAATAACTTTTTGAAACTCTGAACTTCTGTGGGGTCATCGATAGCCAATCACTAGCTGCTATGTAACCAATAATATTGCTATTTTATGGGAGTCCGAGATGTTTTTGTTTCTATTTCTTATAATCAACGACCTTTTTGTATGCCTTTAGCTAAGTTAACAACCTTCGTTTACAATTTATGGGGTCAATGACCAATTTGTTTATATTTTAGAGAGTCACAATTGTTTACCTCGCAATTACTGACCACTATAGTTCCGGTCAAAAAAATTTCTTCGAAGATTGCCCACTTAGATTGTACGTTAATATATGCCAAATTTTGAGAAGATGTCCCGTAATATACAAAAGATTTTTCATACAACGACTTGATTCCAATCGTTCATTTGTATGACAGCTATGTATAATTTATAGTCGTCTGATCTGCAGACTTTCTTCGAAGATTGTACGGGTGATCCAAGTAGATGTTTTTTCTTCAGTAGCATTTTTTGACAGATCATGCGTGAGTCGTGTCAAGCTTTCATCTTTATTTTGTTCAGTATTGTTTGGCATTTCATCATGGTAAGTCTTACGCCTGAACAAAGTTTACAAATCGTTCAACTTTATTACGAAAACTCACGTTCTGTAAAGAATATGTTTCGCGCGCCTCGCTCTAATTATGATCAACATAATCGGCCTACTAAGCATACTAATCGCAACACTATCACCCATCTCGAGACCCAGCATTCAATATTGGATAGTATTCGACCGAATAGACTACGTGCAGCACGCAATGAAGAAAATATGCCAGCCATAGCTCAGAATGTACACGAAGACTGTGGAGAGTCGAGCAACTCGGACTGTCGTATGAAACGAGTTGTGCGTTTTACATCGAGATCTTCTATTGAAAGCGTACAAAATAAAGCTTGTGCAAGAACAGAAGTCGCTTGACCTTCCCAAGCGACGTCGCTTCGCTCTATGGGCTTGGTTCCAAGAAGATCCGACGATCCGCTCCAAGATATTTTGTTCAACGATGAGGACCATTTCTGACTCAATGGGTACGCAAACAAGCAAAATTTCCGCACTTGGGACGAAGAGCAGCCTGAAGAGATTTAAGAGCTGCCATTTCGTCCAGAAAAAGCAACGGTTTGGTGTAGTTATCATCGCGCCATGATAACTGACTATTTGATGCCTGAAATTGAAGCTCGCGATGTTGGCACCATTTCCCACACACCGGATCAATCAATGGATTTATTGAGAGAACACTTCGGTTAGCAGACAATTTCACGTTTTGGTCTCCAAGATCGTGGGACATGTGATAGGTTATAGTATTTCCTGTGAGGATATGTAAAGTCTAAAGTCTATGTGTACACTCCGGCTTCGTTTCAGGCTTTGGGACAAAACCAGTTACCAGTCGAAATGTTCGAACGAGTCATCGAAAATTCGGCTCAACGGTTGGAACATCTGAGACGTAACCGTGGCTAACATTTGAAGGAGATAATCTTCAAAAAATAAATGTCACGGAATGTTCTTTAGAATAATAATAAAAATTCCTCATTAAATTTGAAGTTCGGTGTTTATTTTAAGTAGGTAACCTCGAAATGGATCACCCTTTACATGCCAAATTTCGTGAAAAAGTATAACAGCTATATGCCATAGTAGTCCGAAACCGGCGGTTCCGACAAGTGAGCAGCTTCTTGAGGAGAAAATGGCATATGCAAATTTCAGATCGATACCTCAAAAACTGAGAAAGCAGAGCTAAATCGACTCAGCTCGTAACTGTGGTAATTTAAATACGTATAGATTTTTATAAAGGTCCCCGACGTTTCCTTCTGGGTGTAAAAAAATTTCATGGCAACCTTATATACCCTATTCAAGTTACAATAAACAAAAGTGATTGGAAAATTCAAATAAATTATAAAAATTCAAGTTTGTTTGTCCCTAACCTAAAAATACTTGTATAATTCTCAGTGTACTGGCTTGGTTAGTACTACCCACATCTGTTGTCACTTTAATCTCTAAAATAAAATGTATTCACTACTGCACACCGCCTGCTCTCTTGGGGATGATAAACTTAAGGGCACCCTTAAGCACATACTATCAACCACCACGCTTTCAATTGCTCACATTTTTGTCTTCAGAAGTGTTACACCAAATTAAACTACTGCATTTCTGCAACTGTTGCGCAGCGCCACCAATAGTATCACATGATTCAGGGCATAAGTGTGACATTAAATTCAATAACTAGAACGCTGGAAGAAGTGTTGAATAAGTCGTTTCGTATTTTATCAGCGTCTCAAATGGGTGCAACAAATGGGTCATATCTAGCGCTGCATTCTCAGTACAGGAATAGGACAAGGGCTCCGTCGCATAGTTGCCATTGTTTGGGGTGATTGTCACAGCCATAAATTGAATAGTTAGTTATTGCCACTTGAGTTATCACTATGATTCTTGTTTGCTCGCTTAAGAAGTAGTAATGGATCACACTCGCAGAAGGCATTTGCTCTCGTTAGTGGCATATCAAATGCGCCTCTGCTTGCAACGGCTGCAGCAACAAGCCGTAGTCAACCAAATATAATCATAAAACTTTGTTGTTGCTTTTGTTCTTGTAATCACTTATCGTTTGCATTCGTTAAATACAATTATCCACCGAACTCTTTGCTGCTGGAAGGAAAGTAATGTGCCATACATCCTCCACAACGCGCATGCTTTCTGCATGCATCCAATGAAATATTACTGTGAAAATAATAAAGGCAAAGTGATTTTGACTCCGCGCACATTTTCCGCATTTAAAAAATGCAATATTTATATGCCATTATTGCTGTTGTTGCGTTGGAAGGGTGTTTGCCAAATATGATTAGTGCTTTGAAATGCTTTATGTGCTCATTGTTTGCTTATTTACAAATACACACATGCATACAAATGGAAATTGTGTAGGGGAATGGGGTCGATAGGAAAGGGTTAGGGTTTTTGCAAAAAAAAAGACACATTCAGAGCACTATTTGACGCAGCAATCCAAAGGAGTTGGAGAGACGTTTCGCGACCGTCGGCAAAACATGGATACACAGAGACCAGAGAGATAGATCTTCATCTGAATCTGCTCCTAAAGAAGTCGAAGACTGTTACAAGCCGGAGGCCAAAAAACAGCGAAAAGATTAATCTTCCCCTAGTAAATCTGCGCCAAAGAAGTCGGAGACTGTCCTATTGGCCAGTAAGCTGTGGATCATCGTTTCCTGAGATCCACAAGGTGTCTGAATTAAGCTAATCCCACCAACCGTTTTCTCACTATTTGCCGAAAGAAATGTATTTCGAATATGGATCTTATCGTCCCATGGAGACCTCCTTAAGAGACTTCCAGAAATATATTTTTCAGACGGTTAAAAGGAATTGGAACATCGCTCGGTCAAATGTATTGCTCTAAAAAAAGACTCTAAATAAATCGCAACTTTTTTTCAAAATTATCTTTTTTTATAAGTTAAACACATATCGGACCGACCTTTTATAAAACTTTGTGTTGTTGTTATTGTTGTAAGGACAGAATTCTGCCGAGTTGACAGTCTTTGACCGGATACAAAATCCGGGTTCGTTCCGCTTACGTAGACCCGGCTGTCGTGGGTGTTGTTGTTGTAGGGGTAGAATTCTGCCCAGTTGACAGTCCTTCACCGGATATGAAATTCGGGTTCGTTCCGCTTACGTAGACCCGGCTGTCGTGGGAACGATGAATCTTTGTTTCGTTATAGTTACTCAACACTGGTTCTAAACGTCATCCAATATTCTTATCCAGCAGGGCAATCGCCCTTTCGTATTTAATCAGTTTTCTTCCAATAAATTACTTATAATTCTTTGATACGCTCAAAACCTCCCAAAATTTTCTCCGAAAGTTTTAAGTTCTAATGAACTTCTTCAAAGAGTCCCCGAAGCTCAGTCATAACACCTCGTCTGACAAGTTCTTTCGTCTCAGAATTAACGAATACATGACTGTGATTTATACTTATCAGAACAAATAGTTAATTGCGTAGTTCGGTTGAGCAATCGACTCAGAGAATCTCTGAAGCTCAGGCATAACACCTCGTCTGACAAGTTCTTTCGTCTCAGAATTAACGAATACATGACTGTGATTTATACTTATCAGAAAAAATAGTTAATTGCGTAGTTCCGTCGATCAGTCGGCTCACCCTTCCTTTATTGAGTACCGCACGGCCTAAGGACACTATGCAATGGTCGGATATTCTAAGCGATAATAATTCAAACCATTACATCTCACCATTTAAGCTACTCATCCATCTTCGAATAATCGATTAATAACTTGGATGATCCGCTTTTACTTGTGCCAAGTCCCGGACTTATGCCTTGTATCATTCTTCATTGGATTAAGAACTAGTTGCTAGAGACTAACACCAGCATGCAATGGTCCTAAAGATTGACAGTAAGCTTAGTTTACTGAGAACGCAAACCAATATTACCTCATGTTGTGAGTAAATGCCAATTTCCCTATCGGGTCTTCACTCGTAGCACCCACTCACAAGTGCATATAGACTTAATGTTGTAAAACATACATACATATATACTTGTATGCACTTAGCACACCATTGCCGCATTCAATTTGGCCTGTATGTAGGGAAAATCGCCTGAGGATTTGTATGAAATTCAATTCCGACCAAATTTTCGCGCATGAAATTCATCTGCCCTCAAGCGGAACATTTACACTGGCACCTCCGCTTTTGTATAACGCGCAATTGAGATATGAAGAACGCTAGCAGCGAACTTCAGTCACTAGCAGGCAGCTTCCTTGCAGCAGCAGCAGCTGCGCGCCTTGCACGAAGTTCGGTGTGGAGTTCAACACCCACTAACGTCATAAATTTTCGCGCTTCTTTTGTTGCTTTCATATTCCTAAGAGCGCTTTAGCACTTCATACATTGCCAGCAACACATGCGTTCGAGTGCCCACATGATGCTCGACAGGATTGCTGTTTGCACTCGTATTGCGGTTTCTGGTGGCATTGCAGCTGCAGTTACCATTCTGTAAGCGCCATTGTTGCTTTTATTGCCGGCTTTTTGAATATTTCGATTTATTTTCTCGCAAGCATACAAATATCTCAATTACATTCCCGACGATATGCATTCCATATTGCCAGCCATTTCACACATTGTCTGTGCACCATGGCGTCTTGAGTATACAGTGGCGCTGAGATGATGGCTGATGCGAGCGGTTAAAGTATGAGCGCTACAATTACATTGTCTTTTATGGTAAATCCTATTGTTACGCTAGAGGACTTACAGGAAACAGTGCTTGAAAACATAGTGCAAACATATTAGCAAAGGATCAGAAAATCTCTTATTGATCGGCTCAAGCATTTAGGTTAATGTTTTGGGTATGAAGGGTGTTAATGCTAGACTCGTATCATGGACTTGATTGCGCTGAAACTTTGGCCAAAAACAAAACTTTTTTTCTGGTTTTGAAACTGACACATGAAACATAAGTCCATCGTAAACAAAGAACTGCCGAACACATACCAACTGACCTATTGAGATCAAACTTCACACGAACGTTAAAAATATTGTACTCAACTATGAAAAATTATTTGTCGAATCGTTTGGCGTGCAGTTTAAATGAACCAGTCTGAGTGAAATATGACCTTGAGTTTGTATAAATCCGACTAAGATTGTCATTGAATTTGATTTAATGAAATCCGGACATAATGAAAGAACGTCTTTATTCAAAACTGAAACCTTAAAATACTTGAAGTTCATATGTGATCTTATTTCGCTCTGCCTTCAGTATTCTACAACCGTTGCCATTGTTAATAAGTTTATGTTCAAGTATTGCCGGTGGTAAGTTTGACAACAAAAGCGTCAGATTTGTTACATGATTGCAATAGGTTAGGTTAAGTTAAGTTAGTTACTAGGTACATGAGGAGTAGCCATCCTTAGAAGAGAAATCGTGGAAGACATGAAAATATTAAAAAAGTGAAGGATATGGTGCTTATGAATCGTCCGGCAAGTGCTTGAGAGATGACAAGAGAGCTCGATATCTCTCGCGAGTTCGTTCTAATAATTTTGGTCGATATTATGGCTATGACACGCGTTCTTGCTCGACTCGTCTCGATAAAACTGATATTTTTTTCAAAGTACCGCAAACAGGTCCCTTTGTCCTTTGTTTGATCGTGGGAATGCGATCCCATATTCATAAAACTGGCGATCATGTCACATATGAGTTTGTCATACAATCAAGTCAACAATCATCAGATTGAAGGAAAAACGAGCTGTTTTTTTCGATATACGTGGTTTGCTGCATGAATTTGATTCGGAGGGACAGACGGTCAATAAGGAATTCTATTTAGCATATTGAGGCGTTTCCGTGAAAACATCCGTCGAAAACGGCCGGAATTGTGGAAGAACATGGGTTTTACTCGATTATAATGCACCATCGAGCCACGATTATGACTGAATTTAAAGCCAAAAACGCAATGAATTCTGCCGATCAACCAGATTTTTTTTGCTCCCGAAACTGAAATTGCCGTTCCGTGGAATTCGTTTCGAGTCGATCAAAGAGACAGAACAAAATTTGCGGAAGGAGCTAAAGAACATTCCAAAAAGTTCTTAAGAAAAGAGTTTCGAGGACTGAATAAATCGGTGGCATAAGTATAATACATCTGGTAGGAAATACTTTGAAGGCGACAAAATATGTAAACATTGATGAATAATTAAATATTTTGCGTTTTCAGGGTACTTTTTTGTCAAAATTACATATATTCATATTCTTCTGGAAACATCAACGAAGCATCATACCCTCTTAACACGACATTCATATCTTTGGAAACACTAGGATTTATATTTTTGCCACTACAACAACAATAAAAGCTTACCAATTTAGGATAATAAAATATGATAAAAGGAAATTCATTGAAGTTTTGCTGCCTGGGTGCGTGGGTTACTCAAGAAATGCATGGCCCTTACTGCTAACGAACTCAGCCCCAATTCTTGCAACGTTATTTTACATTTAATACTTGAGTTTGTGGATTTCCGCAGTAGGTACATGAAATTTTGCGCAACGCCAATTTTGCAGTCAAAGGAATCGTTTTAAAATTTTTAGAGTCAATATGCTTCTTTGCGTAAATATTTTCCGCATTACTTTTGATTATTTCATGTTTTTGTTTTCCTTTTCAATTTTGCCTTTCTTTTTATGCACAAGTAAAACAAACAATTGACTGTTTCCGTAGAATCTGTTGCAATTACTATTGACTCTAACAGCATTGTTGTTATTGTATGATAATTGTTTTCATTGCTGCGTTGCGCCAAATTGCTGCAGTGCATTTTTTCCGCTTCCTTTCCTTCGTTTGTATGTTTATGTCAGTGAGTCGGCGTGTCAAAGAGATTTAACAGCGTTTCTTCGACTTTTGAATTTTTGTGTGTTTTATGCCGTTGCTTATTTTTGTTTTTGGCTGCCTTTTTGACTGTCTCGACGGGTGGCAGCGCTCTGCAAGTGCCGCCTTCACCGCCAACCGACTGACTACATGTGTTTTGTCCCATTGTTCGTTGTAATATCCGCCGCAAAGCAGATTCGTATGTGAATTTTTCGGACTGTCTGTCCGTCCCTCAGCCTGTTTGATGCCTGTTTTTTTTTGGCGTTGCTCAAATATTTTTTTTTATTTTTAATAATCTGTACATTTATACTCGAAACCTGTCGCCATTAGCGAAGTTGGCGACAACATAGGCATCACAATTTACTGCTGCGTTTGTCATTTATTATTGTTCATCATTTAATGTTTTCCGTTTTTTTTGGACTTCTGATAAAACAGTTTAAGCAATTCTCAATAAAAATTATTGATTTTCAACATTCGTAGTAGCCAGGTGGCTGAGTTCGTAACTGCCTCTGGATGGGTCTTAAATGGTCAAACCAGTCAAACCAAATGCTTTTTGCCATGCAAAAGTCGGTTTAAGCAATTCCCACCAACAAAAGATTTAAAATCCTCGATTCCAACAACACTCATAGGTTTAATCAGTGGTTCGTGTGCAAAAATCCATTTAAGTTTTAAACCTTTTATATCGCTAATTACTAATTTGGTGATTCAGTGTCAAACCCTATCTTTAATAATGCTTACTAACGTTACTCAACTTCCAAGAATTCGTTTATGATCGGATCTTATGCTACCCAAAAACGGGAAAATTATTACCAGAAACTCTTATTTGCAAAATATCGGAATGTCTTTTGTCCTGTTTCCATCATCAACCCATAACAAAAAGTGTCTCTTACTTGCACGTCCAAATATTACAGCCCTTATTGTTAGAAATTCATTGGCACTTATTAATGTTAGTTTTGCATACTGTTTATCCCACTCGTCAGCGGGGTGCCGAATACTGGTTTATGAACGAACTTACTACTTATTAGAGGCAAAATCTGACCCAATTACGCCGACATATCCAATTAGAAGCTTTACAAAATTCTTCCGACGTGCCTAAAACTCTAAAAATATTTTCAAGTTCTACTCTTGGACACTTAAGAAACTGTACCTCCCATATGAAAACCAACTCAAACCCTTGGAGAAACCTTCTCCCCGGACTTCAGTGACAAAAAGGAGCTTCAAATCATCTTCAATCAAAGTTTTTCAAAATAGTGATATAGTTGATATTATAAAATCATAAGTGAATCTTTTCCTGGGTAAGAAATTGTAAAGTTTTTTAATTCAAGTTCCGCGCGAAAACTCATTCGTCGAAGTACTTTTTTTTCTATATTCGTATGACTGTCAGTGATATCTATTATTCAAAAAGAGTTGAGTCGAGTTAGATATACATATATAAATGATCAGGAAGGTGAGACGTGTTGAAATTCAAGTGACTGTATGTCCGTCTGTCCGGCTGTTCAAGCAAAAACTGAGTACGAGTTCGCAGATGGACGTAATCGGGCTTAATGTACATACATATCTGCACTTAAGATACAATATCCAAATTTACTCGGAACAAATTCTATAAGTTGTTTGAAAATGAATAAAATCAAGTTATAACCCCATTCTCTCCTTATATAAGCACTCCGTTAAAAACTACTAAAAGCGATAACTAAATGCCCCAGAGTCCTGCAATTTTACACCCAGTATGATATAAGAGGATTTCGTAAGAGCCGGAGTCAAAATTGGATGAGAAGCGCGGTAGCGCCCACATTTCAGTGAAAAGCCATATCTCAGGGCGTACTCGATCGATATAGACTAGACTTGGTTCATGATATTATCTTAAAAACTCTGATTCCTCACTTTCCAATAAGCAAATAAAGCACCAATAATTGTATCAGGATAAAACTTTGCGCGAGTAGTGCCTCTGAGGTTTGTCACCTTATGACCAAAAATTGTCCAAATCCAAATGCACCAAAAATATTTAAATCCCAGCGGCCGAATATTCCCAGTGCTTACAGCTGACTTTTTAACAAAAATATCGGCCATATGTATGTATAAATTCGGAGATAATTCTTACCTGATAATAGTATATCTGTGTATCAAAAATGGGTTGAATTGGGTCAAAACCTAATATACCCCATATACCTAATAGTAAGATTTTCGAACTTCCGCTTGACTTTATACCACATATGTATATCGGAAAATATTTGAGTTATCTTTTTAAAATTGAGAGAACGTGCTTTACTAATAAAGGTTATTTTTTGTGCTTAAAATGCATAAATCGGGTAAAATTGTCCTAGACCCGATATAACGAACAAACCGTATATACCGGAAGGTATTTCCATAGCTTTAATTCTTGCAAGTTCCAATATTATAAAATATTTGGTTATATCCGAACTTAACTCTTCCTTACTGTTTTTTTTTTTTGTTTTGTTTATATATGACTTCGAAATATACATATTTGGATTTGAGACTTTTTAATGAACCACCAACTGATCTTCTACAATTTTGGATTTCATTGTGGTTAAAACCCAAAACTGAACTGACGATTGATTCAACTTCTCGAATATTCAGTTTCTACAGAAAATTTATAAAGATGTGCACATATCCCTATACTTTTACAAACGTAAGTTAAAATTCTTGCGCGTCGCTTAAGCTCCGTTCCGCCACCGCCACCGCCATATGGTATTTACTTAAACTCTCCATTGCATCACTGGCTTAGCCATACGCTAATGGAATCACTGCAATTAATTTTAAATTGATGTTTTGTGCAAATCAAGCGGTAATTTCCCACTTCCTTTTGTTCGCCAAGCAAGCGCAGCATCTCAACTTCGCTTCTTCGGCCGCTCAATTGCGACGGCAGTCAATGCAATGTATGCAACTTGCAACAGCTGCATTGTGTTCGAGTTCGAATTTGCGCAGATTCTGCAAAATGACAGTGCAATTGCATTTGCAAGGCGTTAAATTGAGTTGAAAAATCAGCAACAATTTATTACAACAAACATATTATATGATGCGCCGCTGCAGCTGTGACTGGGGCTGATCGGAATGTGTTTGGTATCAGGGGTTCCAGAAGTCACAGCTACCATTGTCGTTGCGCCATGAATTTGCAAATATTACACATAAGTTGGTGCATTAGTGTGTGTGTTTGTGTATAAGTGATTGTGTGAATGCATTAGCCTTTGGCTTAGTGGCGGAGTAGCGCGGTAACCGAACAGAAGACACCCCGCACAAAAAACACTTCTTCGTCCTGTTTCAATTGCAAGTGGCACACATACATATCGTTTATGTCGGCGCAATGCAATCGTGCTTGTAAACTCCATGTGTTCGCAGCGGCTTCCCAGTTGGTTGACATCTGCATTGCTGCCTCGACGATGGCGGCAAACAATTGATAAGCGAAACTTATTTCTATTTGCTCTTGTAACTGTTGGCAATTGCCAGCTCAGACTTGTTGTATTCGATGTTGTAGCTTTTAAACTTTATCGGTCACTATATTCGTACAATGTTGTCATCTTCCCTGTAGGAAAATGCCAACCCCTATAAAGAATTTACGATTCAATACAAATGGATATCTCTAATCCCCAAGCTTGAAAACCCTGTGCAAGCACTTCCAATTAACTGCAATAACCTGAGGTCGCTGTCCCAAATATCGCTATTTAAGCGACCTTAAATATGATACGATTTTTAGCTTGCGTTATAGCGTCGTCGCAAATTTCATATGGAAGGTTTGGCGATCTGATTAACGGAAAATTTAGGCATTTAATGAGCTTTTTTTCTGCTATCATCTCTTCAGAAGGCTCTATTTTCAGACCTCACTTCAGTTAAAGTTTTGCTAAGCCAGGTGCAATATATCAGAAAGACGAACTACAAAAAGGAATACATTTTCAGTATTCTATGTATTATCATTTCACGACAGTATCTTAGAGATGTAATGTCTAGAGATACATATATAACTAACTACCGACACTAAATAATGAGCTCTCCTCCACAATAGCTTTCTTAATCAGTCAAACCTCATTTTTCCTATCTCATCCTAAACTACATATTTGAATCCATTCGACAGATGAAACTGAGCTGAGAATAAAGATTGTAAAACTCAACATTTTTTATCTCAATTTACCCTTAAATATTCCTTGAATACAACGAACAATGATTGCTGGTCGAGCTATTCAAAAACGGCGGCGAAGAACTGATAAGGAGCATGCATCTGCTTCTTTGCAGAATATGGTCGGACGAAAGCATGCCTGACGATTGGAATTTGAGTGTGCTCTGTCCAATCCACAAATCTGCGCCAACTACGTCGCATATAAGGTTCTATCGCATATTGAACCTTATCAATGTGGCGTTGGGCCGGAAAATTAACAACTGACCAGATATTCACCATACGCTAAACCTTGGAAAAGACCCATGAAAAGAGAATCGACATACACCACCTTTTCGTCGATTCCAAAGCTGCTTTTGACAGCACGAAAAGGAACTGCTTTTATGCCACAATGTCTGATTTTGGCAAACTGACGTTGAGCAATATCAAAAGCTCAGTCAGGATCGGGAAGAGCCTCTCCGAGCCGTTCGATACCAAACGAGGTTTCAGACATGGCAACTGTCTATCGTGCGACGTTTTCAATCTACTGCTGGAGAAAATAATTCGAGCTGCAGAACTTAATCGAGCAGGTACACTCATTTATAAGAGTGCACAGCTGCTGGCATACGCCAATGATATTGATATCATTGGCCTCAACATCCGAGGCGTTAGTTTTGCTTTCTCCAGATTGAATAAGGAAGTGAAGCAAATGGATCCCGGTATGAACGAGGCAAGAAGAGATACCACCTGCCATCAAACAAACAGTCGTCGCACTCGCGACTTGGCTTCCACGCCACGGTTGACAGTCATAATTTGAAGTCGTAGATAACTTCGTCCATCTTGGAACCAGTATTAACACCAACAACAATGTCAGCCTCGAACTCCAACGCAAAATAACTCTTGTGAACAGATGCTACATCGGACTGAGTAGGCCATTGAGAAGTAAAGTCATCTCTCGATGAACAAGGACCAAACTTCATAAGTCACTCATTATTCCCGTCCTGCTATATGGTGCAGAGGCAAGGCCTATGACAGCATCTGATGAGTCGACGGCACGAGTTTTCGAGAGAAAGGTCCTGCAGAAAATTTATGGTGCTTTGCGCATTGGGAACGGCGAATACCGCAGTCGATGGAACGATGAGCTGTACGAGATATACGACGAAATATGCGAAGTTCAACGAATTATGAGACAACGGCTATGTTGGCTAGGTCATGTTTTATGAGCCTATTAACTTACATATGTATATGCCAGCTAAAGCAGTTTGTGATAGACTTTCCGATAGGATTGTCGTTTAGACTAGATTCAGTACTTCGTCGTCACTAGAAAGTACAGGTCAATAGTCTCTGGAATCTGTTTTCGCTATAAAATTTAGAATCTAACTTAATGAATTCGCGATATTTTTAATTTTGTTGCTCTTCCTTTGGTTGATTCTAAGTTTTCAGGTTCCACGAGGAATATTATCTATTGTTGCACTTATATTTTGGCTACAGGGTTCAATCTGTATACTTTTGTATACATGTACGTACGTATGTGCTTATTGTCAATGTACACAATGGAAGGTATGTGAGAGATGCGCGAATTGCGACACTTTCCGAGGAATGCATGCCACAGCCGTAATTGCTTGTTCGAATATGCGAGTGTTCAGCATACTTATTGTGGTATTTAAGTTGGCAAATAAAGTAAAGTACATTACAGTTGTTTGTTAAGAGAACATAAGAATGAAGCACAATGTACATCTGTAGATATACTTATATGTACATGCATATGCTTTGAATCTTTCGGCGCTGACTCAAAGTGATATATTTAGTTCTCACCTTATTCTTCGATAAAGAACACAACAACAGCAATATAACAGAATGTGTCACTATTTATTTAGATATGTTTGTCGAGGTCAAAAAAACTTTTATTTTTTAATGTGGAAAATTAAAAAAATTAAAAACAAAAAATAACGGTTTTTATTTAAGTTTATATGTATTACCAACCTTTTCAAAATTTCACAAACTTTATGATTACAAAAGCTTTTGACTATGTTTTATTCTTTATATCTGACAAAGTTGACCCGGTGAAGGCGAGTTTTCGATGGTTTCATGATCTTCACTGATTGCTGTTTGACACTAAAATGTTTAAGTTCGTGATAAAGTAAACTCCCCAAACCACTTCTGCAACGCCAGTCAAACTTTTCGAATGCCAGACACACACTTATTGACATGTGGAGATAAAACTTCACACACCAGTCTGGATCAATGCTGATCAAATTATATTTTCAGGGTCTACTTTATACTATAGTTCCTTGTTTATTTTTTTTTTCAGGCGAAGTTACTAAACTAAAATAATGAAAAAGTTTAAATTTTGGACTACACAAATAAGGTACACAAGTGATGCGAAATCAATTATATTGTGTTATGATTATACTGTCTGTACAAAGTTCAACTCAAAATTTAAGTTTGAAATTTGTACAGAATCACACAATTTTTTATAAGTTAACGGATTTTAAAACATTTATTGAGAAGAATTTTGGTATTATATCACAACGACTTTTTGTAAACGAGCGATGAAAAATTTCTCCATTCACCTCTAAATGTTTGCCGTCATAACTTTTTCTTAAATAAATCATGCCTACGGCTACCAGATATCATTTTTGAACCATTGAGCCCTTGAAGCCGACTATTTCACCACCATATAACGGGATAAAACTTTGCGGAAATAATGCCTTTAGAGTATGTCACCCTATGACCGAAAATTGTTTAAGCGCCTACCGAATATTTCGACCAAATTTATTCAGATTTATAATTAAAATATGGTAGTATGTCTGGGTGCTATAAATGAATTAAATGAGGTCAATACTTCCTTTAGCCCCCATATATCAAATATAAATATTTTCGAGCTGGCTTTATAAGGCATACAGGCACCAATAAGTGAGTTATCTTAATAAAATTAAGAGAACGTGTTTTTCTTATAACGATGGATACTTGTGCTTAGAATGAAAAAAATTGGATGAAAACTCGACATAGACCGCATATAAATAGCAGGCCTAAGCAGAAGTCTTAATAATCACACCTAAATGTAGCCTCTTCGACACTCTTATTGCCCTCAATGAAACTACTTATCTTCGTTATGATTTTTGTAGATATACATTGGATTGCAAGAATTCTATGTCGGGTTTAGAATCATTTCTTTACTCCCTTGGAGGTTTTATTTCCAGCAAACACTGTTATAAGCCATTTTTAACACTTGTTCTCCAAATGGTCAAAGCACCGTTATGGTACCTGTAAGTATGTAAATACTTTTCGTGGACCTATTTCATTAGTTTTTAGTTCTTGTGTTGCCAGCCTTTGGCCTTATCTCTTCGCTATCTTGCATTTGGTTATAGATTTCCATCAGTTCTAAGCATTTTCTTCAAAGTGTGTATTTTGCACCTCCTTAATCGTTCCTAGCGGCCATCTCTGCCTCAATTTTGTTTAGATAGGCTCTTGACTTTTCCATCTCGTCTGCTTTTTCGTCGCCGAGAATGTTCCTATGAACGGACAACCAAATTATCGTCAAGGCCGTCCTACATTTGTTGGTTATAGCTTATAGTAACTTCCTGTATTCTCCCACAGTTATTCAGCAGAACTCCATAGGTCCTCTCTGTCCCTAGTACTTCCACTACAATTCTCCTATCGCTATCCCCCAGTCCATTTTAGACTCGTCGGTAATACATTTAGATAGTATCCTCCTCCCCTACTAAACCTCGTCTCCACTATTTCTTGCCTTTTCTAGTTCTCACCTCAATTTTATTCTCAGTTGCATCACAGCTTATTCGTCTTCAGTGATATTGGTTAAGTAGATAAAAAAAATACTAAGCGCCATTATTTTAAAATCCTCAATCAAATTAAATTGGTTTTTGCTTTTCTTATAAAATATTCGATCTCCCACTGAGTTTTAGAATCAGCTCTTTTCTATTTGCTTAGTTTATCCGCTTTGCTGTTGGT
>NW_026038365.1:0-25000 GCF_023373825.1 Bactrocera dorsalis
AGTTACGGAATAGGGCCCCGGACATAGCATCGTAGAGGCAGTTCTTTGATTCGATAAACATCGGTTTTTTTACAAGGAAATTTTCCTATTCCGCTTATCTTCAATCCGAACTTTTTAAAAGCCAAGGACTAAATATACTAAGTTTCATCAAGATATAATAACATTTTACTAAAGTTATCTCTTGCATTTGCCCTGCCGAGCCTACGCACATACACTATTTTCCCATAATGCCTCCTATGTATTTTGGTAATAAGTCATTTCACCTTTGATAGAAGAAGGGTATCAAGGGCTGAGATCTTTTAAAACTAATAACCTCTACAGGGTCCAAAAATAAGAAATCTATGTATGTGTGTATAGCTTATATAATGGTTTTCTACAGCCTTCCATATCTAAAAGTCTGATATATGTATGTATAATAAGATAATAATTTCGGTGTTTTTGTTTTTAATTTACACAGACAAATTTGAAAATAATCTATATACATACCATATTCTTATTCTTCTGTGCCCCTTTGACAAATTCCCCCAACCAAACCAACCACGAGACTATCTCACTTTCTTGTTCTTGTGTTTTGTTAGTTTCTTTTCCGATTTACACGGTCAATTCAACACTCGACTGCCATGCTATAATCTGGCGTAAAAAATCTCGATCATTTAGAGTAATTAATTATTATAAATGCGCGACAATGCTGTACGAATGTTTTCGTCGTACTTTCCCGCGTTTCACGGAAGCACAAGAATCAAAATAACAAAATAAAATTAAAAATAATATCAAGATAAAAATAAAAGCAACGAAAAATTAAGAAAATATTATTTGTCTGCTGCGGTGACATGGCCTGCAAGTGGTTGTGGCTTTCAGCCAATCGAAGGAAGTGGCATTGACGGTAATGGCGACAGCAGTGACATTAAAACTGACACCGTCAATCTACAAAATCTTCTGGCATCCCACGTTTTTGTGCCACTGCTGCTTCTGCTGTTGCTTGGCCTGCTTCGAAAGAGTGTCTAAAGAAAATTTATTTATGGCATTGGTGTTAAATGGGGTCCAACGCGGTTCATGGCTCGCTGCCGCAGGCACTAATTGACTGTTCATTCCACGGAAGTCTGTGGTGGAATTTCGGGATTCTGGAGCAGAACGCAGCTCTTAATGTTTGGTACTAAATGGCAGATCAGAAAGCTTTGAATATTTATAGCCATTTCGCATATGTGTATAAATATTGAAGACCCTTTACGTGAATAAGCCAATGCAATGGACATATGCCATCGTTTAAGAGTGCATACACTGAGAATTTAGTACGTGCACCTATAATTAAATTACAAAAGCCTTTGAGCTTAATAGTTCCCTGTGGACGACAGCGGTATTTATATAATTTAGAATTAGCGAATATTTATTGCTAAAGAATTATTTTTTCAAAAAGTAGAGCATTAGACAATGCACAAGTATTTCGAAAATTGTATAAAAAGTCATCAACAAAAGTGATTTCTCTCATCACCAATATAATATACCTGTATTTATTTCACATTTGGGGATTACTTAATTCTTTCATTGCATATTTTTATCAGTATTGATCCCTGGTTTTGGAAGTTATATATTTTTTCATTTTAAATTTGAAATTTGTGTCGAACATAAATCGTAAAGGTCCATTAGGTACTATACGTTATGTGGTAATTCCAAGAGATTTACAGTGATATCAAAAGTCGGTCAGTACTTTCGAGAGCATTATATATTTTAAGAAAGTTTTTTATATCATCTACGAATAGTATCTTCCAGTGATGCCATCCATTTCTACTCTCTCACTCCCAATTCAAATATTTCTTGTCGCAAGTTATAACACAATTCTTAACGAAAGCGTTTCGCCAAAATAATTTCATTAAACCCCTTACTTGATAACAAGTTGAACAGACTATTTTCCCAAAGTCGGTCTTCGGAGAAATCAATATATAAATTTTGCTAATTTTTTGTGGCGCAATCTTTGACACTTTCATAATCAGTTTTGAGACAAACCCCATATTTTTGATGAATTTATAATTCGCCGAAACAAATGGTAGTCAGAAAGGGCAAAGCTTCAGATATAAGACGGGTGAGGCAAAACTTCCCAGCTGCTGTTTACCAAATAGTTCTTAACTCAGTCTTCCAAAATGGAATGTTATTGCCTATTGTCTATTCGTGTGTTTTCGGCAATCGCTCGCTTCAATTTGATGAGTTGTTGGTAGAGTTCCTCATTAATCTTTTCATGCGGTTTTCAAAGCCCTTACAATATACAACACGTTCTTCTGATCCCAACAAACACCTTGTGTTTTAGATATTCCTCTTTGCCGTTAATTCGGCTGTTTGACCAGGCTTTACATATGATTTTTTGCATTTGAGGTTGTTGCAATGAATCCATTTTTCATCGCCAATCTCAATCCCATGCGAAAACAAGTTTTTTGTAGCTTTTAAGCTGCATTTAGCAGTAGTAATACTCTTGCCCACTGGACATCCTCACATGATGCCTATTCTAACAAAACATAGTTTCTGGCGCGGGTGCAGTCCTCTATTCTCGCAAAAGTATTTACCAAGATTTGAGTCGCTTGCTTAATATATCTTTAGACAAAAAAGAAACCGGAAAGATGTCATACACTTTGCCAACGATGTTTCTGGTCCTCGAAACACTTTTAATAAGCACTTTTTGGAATAGCCTTCAGCTCCTTCAGCGAATTTTGTTTTAATTCTACGATCGACTGAAAATGGGTTCCATTCCGATAATTGTTAACTTGTTTGCATATCATACTCATAAACCTATGTCCCATCAACAGTAATAATGCTGTCCATGAATGTGTGTTCCGAATTCGCACGATGAAACATGACCAAAGAGACCTGCTTACGGTACTATTTTTGAAAATGTAAGCTTCATCGGGACGAATCGAGCAAAAACGTGTTTCATACCCAAAATAACCACCAAAATTATTCGAACGGACTCGCGAGAGATGACGAGCTCTCTTGCCATCTCTCTAACAATTGCCTGACGATTTTCAAGTACCTATTTTTATCAGTTGAAGAGGTCGAAGGTCGTCTAGAACGAGGCATGTCTTCAACGATCTCTCTTCCGTCTTTAAAGGCTTTGTAGACTTGTGCTTTTGATAATAGTGGATCACCGTTAGCCTTTTCCAACATTTTCAACGATTCTGCACACGAACTTTGATTAGAAATACAAATTTTAAGACAAATCCTTTTTTTCCATATTTTTATCCATTGTAAAAATCGCAACGCACCACTGAGGTGTACCGATTTAGGCATCTGCTATAAACAAACTGGTTGACATATCGCACTCATATTGCTCAGTCTTTTGAAATATCATTTACACGGGGAATTTAATTACAATTTCCTGGTGCTTTTTTGTCAAAATGTATATGAGAGAGAACCAAAACGACGAAAGCATAGATCTGCTTAAAGCCTTATAAAGCTCTAAAGTTCTGTGGCGAAGCTACCTTCTACAGAGGGTTGCCTCACAAAATTCTTACTACTGTGCTGTTCTATTAGTACCCTCAGTTTATCCTCCCCTCCTATGTAAAAAATATATCTCCCAAATCTGATTCTATCAGTCGCTATTATATTCATGCCATTATAATCGTGGTTCTATAATAAGTAAGTTATGGATACTTCAGGTCTCCTAAAAATTCATGTAGAAGTGCCAGCAAGTACTGGAACCGAACATTCTGCTTACATATGTATATCGAACCCATGGAATACCACACACCTATTATTCGAAAAAATTGGTAGATCATATGCATTTATAAAACTATAATTATACATTGGTTACATGCTGTTCACTTTTCGAATATTTCATTTTAATTTTGCCTATCAACCAACTAAATCAGCAACTTTACGAGCAAATTGTTTACCCAAACCGACAACCGGTACTCGGCACTACACCTGCACTTGGCCATAGTATTTAGTGGTAAGTAAGTGCAAGGAAAGCAATTTTTTACACATTAATACGACTGTTATCGCACGATATGCACACATATTTGGGTCATAAATTGACGTAAACAAGAATTCAATGTCTTCACTTGGCAAATCTCTTTGCGCTGAGCACGCGGTGTTGCGTGTGGTTCTAAGTCCGGTTTTTGGTGTCTACGATTCCGGTATGCGTTGGTCGGTTGGTGTGGCACCCTGTAATGTGGCGCCACGTCACGTCGTACATTGTCGCAATTTGCACGGTGGCAAAAATTGTCGGTATTTGCAAATCACATTGCAGTTTTTGCTGGCTGCTTTTCAACGACGCTCAGCAAGCGGCCCAGCTGGCGTGGTAGGACGGGTGCGAGGTGTGAGCGCAATTTGCATTGCAAGTGAATTAACTGCACTTCAAGGCAATCTTATGTATATACCATATGTAGCTGTGCATTTATACGAATAAATTTATAATGGTTGAAATCGTTTTCATTTATTCTTTGCTGTTGGTTTTTCACCTTGGTAAGCTCTAGGCGTCAGGTGGATCGTAAGTTTACTCTTCTATTTACTTGAACGATAAGTTAAACGTATACTCGTATTTCCGCATCGTTATCACCTTAGTCGTTGCCGGCACAATCATCTATACGCTCACTTGTTCGATCAATTCAATTGTAGACGAGTCTTGGTGGAGCCAGAATGAAGTGCGCATGAAGTTGCTGACTTCAAATCGCTAGTTACCTAACGTTATTTGACGAGCTGACTTTGTGTAAATGCGAATGACTATTTTTGTGCTTGATGCAGTCATTGATGATTCTGCCGATTTACAGTTTAGAATGATGACATGCAGCAAATCGTGGCAGAAATGCATTTTATTTGCATCAATGATTATATGGTGATGTGTGTCCTCAACTGCTATTGTGTGTTAATTTTAGCGGTACAGTCATCGAATATGCAAATAAAAGCAGTTGGTGTTTCAAAAAAAAACCCGTTTGGCCGAAACAAAACATTAGATACTTTCACACTTTGATGGGACACAAAGAAGAACTTTAAATATTTTGAATTTTTTCCTCAAAATTATATTAAGGAAGGAAGTAGCTTTAGTTGAATTTGGTTTCTCAGATAGAACAAACAACTAGGAGTGACAATTCCAGTTTGGGGAACAAGAGAAAATTACACGGAGCCAAGTCTGGTGAATATAGTTCTTGAGTGATGGTATTCATTGCGTTTTTGGCTTTAAATTCGTTCTCTTTTTGCAAAAAAATTCATCTTTATCGGGACAAGTCGAGCAAGAACGCGTTTCATACCCAAAATATCCACCAAAATCATTTGAATACTATTGACGATTTTCAAGCACCATATCCTTCACTTTTTTAAATATTTTCATCAATTGAAGAGGTCAAAGGTCGTCCAGAACGAGGCATGTCTTCAGCGGTCTCTTGACCGTCTTCGAAGGCTTTGTACCACTCACCGTGAATCCCTGTGCTCCTTGTCCAACATTCGCCACGATTCCGCACACGAACTTTGATTAGAAATACAAAATTTTAAACAAATTCTTTGTTCGATATTTTTATCCGTTGTAAAAATCGCAACACATTACTGAGTACCGACTTAAGCAGCTGCTCTAAACAATCTGGCTTACAAATCGCGCTCGTATTTGGCATAGTAATTAAGGACAGCCCTGCCAACTTAGCAAAGTTTTTTTGAAATATCATTTTAATTACACTTTTAATAACCTCGTTTTTCCTTTCAAATATATTCTGTTTTGACAAGTGGAGAGTTGAAATAACAGTACCAAACAGCTACATGATTTTATTAAGACGCATGATTCAATTGTAGGCAAGCGTTGGAAAGATAAGTTTTCCTACTAGAAAAGCTGCTCAGACAGTTTCGTGATTACTTGACTCGATATTGTTTGCCATATTTTACAACGTTTTTTCGGTAAACACGAGAACAATGCCAGGAGACTGAAAAGTGAATAAAGTTTATGATTATCATACGGTAATCGCCGGTTTCCTAGATTGAGTTCTGTTAAAGTTACTCCACTCTCTGGAAGGCCAAATGTCGAAAATTTTGATAAAATCGTGGAAATCGTCTAGTAATGTAAACACGGTTTCAATTTCCCAACGTTTGAATGTTACAACATCTAAATAAGGCTATATACAAACAGAAGCTTAATTTATGGGCGCCACACGGGTTAACGAAGAAAACTCCATGGACCGCATTTATTTCTGAAAATAACTGTTGAATCGCAACAAAATCGAATAATTTCTGAAACGGATGGTTACTGGTGACGAAAAGTAGGTCACTTCTGAATCGAATTGTGGTGAACTGGTTAAGACAGTATAGATATGGTCAGGAAGGTTTTGTTATGTGATTTGTGGTATAGGCAAGATATCATCCGCATTAAGCTTTTTCCTGTGTTCCTTCTTGAGAGAATATCAACCATCCTCCTTCATTATATTTTCAAAATTTCACAGCTATAATTGCGTATACGGCAGTAGATATTATCAGCCCACATTTTTAAAGAAAAAGAAAGCTCGGAGTGCTCCTGAAATGTATTACACTGGTATTAAAAGTAAAGGAAGTCATGCGTTTAACTTTACTACTAATTAGATAAAGTCTAGTAAGAAGGAATTCATTACATTGGAGAATTTTTGTAGCATATAGTTGAAATGATCCGATTTAGGCCAAATATGCATTGGGTGATAACTACCTGATCACTTAGTGTCGAATCCGGACTAGAAGGTGGATGCATAAGAACCTTCGAAATAAGCTCCTGGAGCTTCTGGATATTATCGATAAGTATGAACTGTCATTATCCACACATGGAACACAATTTCTCTCTTACCTATTTACCAAAGTTGTCCACCTATGGACGGTTGCTTCGTCCAGACAATCCAATTGTTGACAGCGCAGATCCAAATTAAAAGCTTGGGCAAGTGTGATTTTACAAATTTATAAAAACTTTTCTATTATGAGGCGTTCACTCTACTCCTTAAAAAAATTTGGTCCAATATCGTCGTATTAATATTACATGTCTAGCAGTCTCAGTGGAAATCAACATCTTTTAAGGGTCAAATCAATGTTATATTCATTTATATATTGGATAAGAGACCAATAAATTTTTTTTAAATATTATTATTTAAAGAGCTAAGGACTGGTTTACTATATTAGCAATGGCGACTCAATTGATCCATAAAGAAAACTTCCATGGTGTTTGGACGGCGACTTGCATAATTTTGTTGTAATACACCATCTGATCAACCCAGACCAGACTGAAAATACACTTTCTAAAGGTTTTAATACAAAACTTTATAATCTTCAAAATAGCCGCCTAAACCAATAAAATCAAAATTGTATCCAAATTTCCACACATTTTGTTATAAATCTCAGCTGAGGTTGACATCAATGCCCTCAATGCATTTTAGTTATTTAAAATTCGGCTCATTAATGGAGCGCCATTCGCTGATTTGTTACGCAATTTCAACGTCATATTCTTAGATCCCCTTCTCGTCACCAGTTATAATGCGAATATAGGGTCCTCAGCTACATACGTTGTCAAGCATCTCTTTTGAAATCTCTACTCAACTTTTTTTCAAACGACACAATCTTTTGATATCCGAAACTTTAACTAAAATGTCTTGAGTCGATCCATAAGAGATGCCAACACTATTTAAGCACTACTTCCTTAATTTTTACTTGGACGGATTAGTTTAGGAGAGATCGAAATTTACCATTAACGAAAGTGATTCTAATCCCATTCTTAGAATTTTCGGAAAATTTATTGTTTATTTACCCTTATCAATTTTTATATTTAAAATAAAATGGTTTTATGGATGTAATTATTTTCCTCATATGTCCTCTAAAACTTTTAAAACAGTTAATATGTCTGATTTTATTTTTATACTCTCGCAACAAAGTTGTTAAAGAGAGTATTATAGTTTTGTTCACATAACGGTTGTTTGTAAGTCCTAAAACTAAAAGAGTCAGATATAGAGTTATATATACCAAAGTGATCAGGGTGACGAGTAGCGTTAAAATCCGGATGTCTGTCTGTCCGTCCGTCCGTGCAAGCTGTAACTTGAGTAAAAATTGAGATATCATGATGAAACTTGCTACAGGTATTTCTTGGCTCCATAAGAAGGTTAAGTTCGAAGATGGGCGAAATTGGCCCACTGCCACGCCCACAAAATGGCGGAAACCGAAAACCTATAAAGTGTCATAACTAAGCCATAAATAAAGATATTAAAGTAAAATTTGGCACAAAGTATCGCATTAGGGACGGGCATATTTGGACGTAATTTTTTGGAAAAGTGGGCGTGGCGCCGCCCCCTAAAAAGTTTTTTGTACATATCTCGGAAACTACTATAACTATGTCAACCAAACGTTTCCTTCAAGCATTTCCATATACAGTTCAAAAATGGAAGAAATCGGATAATAACCACGCCCACCTCCCATACAAAGGTTATGTTGAAAATCACTAAAAGTGCGTTAACCGACTAACAAAAAACGTCAGAAACACTAAATTTTACGGAAGAAATGGCAGAAGGAAGCTGCACCCAGGCTTTTTTTAAATTGAAAATGGGCGTGGCGTCGCCCACTTATGGACCAAAAACCATATCTCAGGAACTACTCTACCGATTTCAATGAAATTTGGTATATAATATTTTCTTAACACCCTGATGACATGTACGAAATATGGGTGAAATCGGTTCACAACCACGCCTTCTTCCAATATAACCAATGATGATAGCGGAATAAAACTTTACACGAATACGGTATTTGAGCTGAGGTGTCCCTTGTGGAAAAATTGTCGTGATCGGACTATAACTTTTCAAGGTCCCTTATATCGAACACGAAGAACTCAGTGCCTAACCTAACCTAACCTAATTTTTCACCGAAAATATCGGTAAATCTCTCAGAATTTAATTCTAATTAATTTTACAGCAAAATAAAAAAATATGTAAATGACGGCTAATGAAATCTCAATCACTTTATCATGCGAGAGTATAAAATGTTCGGTGACTCCCGAACTTAGCCCTTCCTTACTTGTTTTTTTTTCAAAACTTTAAAATTTACACTTGCGTCCATGCACCACTATTTCATGCGCCATATTCGCATATCCTGAAACTGCCGATAATTTAAAGCGAAAACCTCAAGTTCAACAACCATTTGAGGCATTCAACGTGAAATTATTTTCGCCAACAATAACAACAAACATCAAAATCAGAGCAAATTACAGCATTTGTTTGATATTTGCACAAGGTGTTGCACGAAGCGGGTATTCGGCTGCACGCCATGGGACCCAAAACAACCCTCATTAACTGCGGGCTATGTGCTTCCTGCAATAAGCAAACTTTTCGAGCAGACTAACTTCACAAAACTCTATAAGAGTTGTGTGTGTGTGTGTGTGTGTGTATTCTCGCAAACTGCAATTTCGCTCTCCGAGCTCTGCAAAGATAAATTCAGCTGGACAATTCAGCAATTGACTCTCTTGCCGTTATGTTGCAGGATAATTGCCCACACCGACTTGCCGTAATGACTTTTTGGTCGTGGGCTTAAAATGTCAGTGCTTTCACAATGAATTCCACCCCTAGTGTGCTGCCGATGCGGTAGACAAGTGCAAGGTTGCCTTCAATAGCGGCAACAGTGGAAAGCCAAAGGGAAAACAGGCGAACAATGAAATTTTACGCAGCAGTGTCAGGGTCGAAAACAATGAATTTTGTGAGGTCCTTTGTATGTATGCATGTAGTAATTGATGTAGCCGAGAGCTACTGCCATAAATGGACAATGAATGGGTCCAATAAACTGGATACAGATAATAATGACATGGATGATACGTACATATATACGCTGCCCGATAGTGGAATGTGCAAATAAAATGTGGAGTATAGGTGCCGGTTAATCAATACAATAGAACTGTCAACCGAGGAGAATGCTTGTAATTCATATTTGAGTGAAATAAAGTTACATTTTATGGGAAATGATTTTTTACGAAACTTGAACCCAGTAGCGGAGCAATAGTTTATTCGCATTTGAGAGGGGTTTAAATGCTCTTAAAAAGTTAATTATCTGTCGAATGATTTCATTATGTGGCTCTATATGGCTCTGACTGCTAAAACAGTCAGAACACTATCATTTTCTAATACATAATATTGTCTTCAAAACACTGCTTTTTTTGAGTGCATACAATTATTATCTATAATAATTCCCATGTTATAAGCCCATATCAGAGGCTCCGTTTAAGATGACGGGATATTAAATCGGCTAAAAGAGTTTTTTGCCTTGATTTTTTCATCTCGATTTTGAGTTCTTCAGGTGGCATAGCTGGTGGGTGGCTACTTTTGTCGCTATTGGTCTAAAAGGTCATTGATTATTGTCCTGCAATAATTTTTTAAGCTTGAAACATGTTCGCCTTTGTTTGAAGAGTCGAGAAAGAACACCTTTCATGCCCAAAATATCCACCAAAATCATTCGAACGAACTCGCGAGCTATGTCGTGCTCTCTTGCCTAACGATTTTCAATCATCACATCCTTCACTTTTTTAATATATAGTTTCATCATGTATGGAACTCGATTTATTTTGCATGTCCAGTTGCTGAATCCAATGTTTAAACGGTTTTCAAGCATAAATCGGCCAATACTGCTGCAATTTCACGTTTGATATTTTTATCAATCTTCACTGGCTTGTTGGCCTACACCATAGACCACAGGAAATAGACTAAGGGCGTCAAATCTCACGACCGAGGCGGCCAAATGATTGGTCCATTTCGTGAGATAACACGTTTACCAAACTTGGTTTTCAATACTAAACATCGATTGCGACATTCGCTGTGTGGCTTGTATCGACGTCCTGTTGGAACCACTTATTGTCCAAATCCATATTATCCAATTCGGGCCAAAAATATTTGGTTATCATTGAGCGGTAGCGATTCCCATTCACAGACGCCACCGGCCCATAAACCGCACCAAACCGTAATTTTTTCGGGATGCAATGATAACTCATGGAATACGTGTGGATTGCTGCCTGACTAATAACGCATATTTTACTTATTATCGAATCCATTCAGTCAGAAATGAGCCTTATCGCTGAAGATGATTTTTCGATGACAATCCGGATCAATTTCAAGTTGTTGCTAAGCCAATTCACAAACATACGGCGTTCCTAGTGGTCAAGCGGCTGCAGTTCTTGCATTAATTTGATCTTGTAAGGATTTAGGTCAAGATCTTTTCGTAAAACTCGCCACAACGACGTCACAGAGATGCTTAGCATTTGATGACAACATGCGAGAAACACTACTGGCACTTCTTTATCTCACAGGCACGGGAACATTCTATTCTACGCCTTTAGATTCAAATTTCAGTTTAGGTCACTGAATCCGAATTTCAGTAGTAAATTTTAGTAATTTCGACTCGTTGTTGGGTCGTATATCTTTCCATAATGAAATTACAAACCTTACTGAAGAGAAATGTCAAAAGGGCGCCGTTTTCTGTCTTTATCGATTTACTTTTGTAGCGTCTTTATTGAAAATCCCGTTGTTAGAAAGTTTGCCCTAAATATAGCTATAATCATCTTAATCCTTGTAAAAATTTAAGGAAAATCATATTCGGCAAGTTTGCTATTGAACCAGCTAAAAAACCTCGATCTACAAAACTATAATTAATGGAATTTGCCTACAACATTTCCACAGCAAAATAATAATAATTATTTCCTATCATAATATTTACTCGAAAAAGCATTATATTTTCCTTTAGCATTCACCATTCACCATTTATTAACGACGTTGCTCTTTACAATGCCTATTTGCATGAAAGTAAACAAATCATTTGCCAAAATGCTGCGTGTATATGTATGTATGTATGCAGATAGCATATAATCAGGTGGACTTCCGCCTTTGAATATCCATTAAAGTCAATTTCTAACGTCACTAACTTGCCAATAAAACGCCGCAGCGAAATTTTCCGACACAAACATACAGATATTTATATGGCCATACATATTTCACGCCCGAAGAGCGTGCCCTACAGCACTCACACTCGTGCGCACCGCCTCAGCATGGTCCATTCATTTCGCCAAAGTAACGGAAGTGAGGCAAATTCGCCTTTTTTATGACGCCAACAAATTTATTACGCGTCACAGAGCATTAATGAATGAACTGAATGAACGCATACATACACAGAAATACTCATCATGCATACATACATTAATTTGTACACACACATACTTATAAATGAACCGGCAATGGCGAGGACATTGTACTGAAACATACGACTGCATCACAGGCAGACATCCATATTTATATGTTCATACATATATCCATACATTTAAAACAGAAATCATGCAAGAATTCAAGAATTTTGCATGCCAATATACATACATACATATGTACATATGTACAAGCATATGTAAATATCTTTATATGTTTGCAACATAATTTTTTTTTGCATAACGCAGACATGACGTTTCGAATATCTGTATCTCTTCCTTTCGTTCGGTTTTTGTTTTTCTTTTTACATCCACAATAGTCGTACGCGTCAAACCTGCCAACACCGACCCCATAATTTTTATTTCAATTGCCTATAAAACAATAAAACGGAGCAACAACGCATGTTGACGCGGACCATGCTGATAATCTGTGTATTGAATAGTGTGGAACTTGCTTATGCCCAACTAGCAATAATCTGCGATTTCAACTGAGATTCCATACTACTACAAGTACATGTGAAGCGCTTGAGTCATATCATATTTATTGGACCCGAGTTGCTTTAAAGCTTTTTGAGAGCTTTAAACGACTTTAGAATGAAAGCTTGTGTTTCGGTTTAGAATTTATGTTCCATTGCTTATTCACGATATTGACATATGTATGTTTGTACTCGTATATTCGGGTTTCAAGAGTTGCAGCTCAAGCTAATATATATTATATGTAAGTGAGTAATTCCAAAGAACTTTCAATTCAGAAATATTCGAATATTAAAAATGCTTGATAGCTTTAAATAGGTATAAGTATAGGCGAGTTCTATGACTTTCAAATTACTTTCGAACGAATATTGGAATTGGTGGAAAACTTTTTCACACCCAATACTCTCTCTGGATTTCAAATTACCTAACAAGGGAGGACCTTTAGAAACTCAACTGATTAAATGTTGGGTTTTGCCTCGATTTATTATTTATTCGAATGAATAGAAACAACCGAACATAGTTTCGAAACATCTTATTATTAAGGAGTTACATGGGTTTCTTTGGGTAAAAAACAGCTTTTTTCCAAAAATTTTTTTCGCATATAAAAAATTAAATATTTTATTAGAATTTTTTATTATTACAAACATACGCTATTAACAAAGAAATTCTGAAATTTTTGAAAAAAAAATTAAGCTAGGTCATTGCGCCCGCGTTGGCAGAATAATTCCTTACAGAATTATTTATTTAAAGTGAAAAAATACTTGTTTTAGTTAAACTTAGAAATTGGAGTAAGGAAAAAAACCTTAAAATTGGATTTTTGGCAAATATTTTTACAAAAAAAATGAAAATTTCAGTTAAAATTTCGTGACTTTTTTCAAATGGTTGTAATCGAAAAAAAATCCTTCGTCCATGTCTTTAAGAATTATATCTCAAAAAAACTGTGTGAAATTTCATGAAGATCGGTTGAGTAGTTAATGCGAAATCTTGCCATTTGATCTAAAAAACACGGTTTCGAGAAAAACGCATTTAAAGAAGGTGCACTTAGCCTAGCTAGCCTCCAGCGCACAAGTTCTCATGGCAGCATCTCCGAAACTATTACTCGGATCAACATGCAAATTTAGGGAAATATTCTAGAGGCGTTGGAGAATTTAATAAGACAACAAACAAAATCGATTTTTAAGCCCGTTTAGTCATGTAACCTCTTAAAAGTTTGACCTTCATTGTGACCTAATTTATGACTATAAAAATATTAACCCTTGCTACAATTTCCTCTTTATGTTTCGAATACACCTCCGACAGATGACGAATTCTATATAAAAAACGTTAAAAACGTTGTTAGGATGCTTAAGGTGTCACTTTAAAAACAAAAACTTCTTTAAGCCAGGAGGTTCGATTGTGGGTTATGTTTATTGTCCTGATGCAGTCCCGGTAACACTCTAGAATGCGACTTGTCGAAACTGTCAAAAAAACAATGGAATTGTTGAAAACCGTTTAGAATCATTTAAATAACTGTGAATAAAAAAAAGCTCAATGTATCTATGAGTACACAAAAGTTACCGTTCTCAAATTTCCTTCAGAAAATCGGTACTGAATCGCAACAAACTCGATACATTTTTGAAGCGGTTAATTATTGGTGATAAAAAGTGGTCATTTACGACAACGTCAAGATTAAACGGACGTGTTCGATTTGCGGTGAGCCGGCGCAAACCGTGCCACAAAGGTTTTTGATATGTATTTGTTGGGGTTTCAAGGAATACTGTTCCATCAGGGAAGCTGTCACACATATCGACAGTGACTCGCCACAAGTTTCGAAAGCTTGGCTGAGAAATTTTTATGCGTCCACCTTATAGTCAAGCCTCTGCGAAACGTAATTATCACCGATTCTACTTTATGGTGAATGATTTTGGTGGTGTAAACTTTGAAGTTTAAGAAAATCGAAGTTCCCAGTTTATTGCCAATAGAGACGAGTGTTTCTATGATAGGGGCGTTATGACAATATTTTCAAAAGGGCAACAAGTTATTGAATAAAACGGGTGTATATTTCATCGAAATGGGATTCTATTAAAAAAGTCTTTAAATTGAATGCAAAAATATTGGTTTTATTATTATTAGACCTTATATTTGGACCATTACTGGTTTACTTGGATTATGTACATACAATATATAGTCTCTATGTGTGTATGTATGCTTTGCAGACTGCGGCATTCAGCAGACATCGTCTGAATGTCAATTGTGCGCCTGCATCTAAACGTTGTGTGTTTGACGTCGCTGGTTTACCGGTGAGCCGGCACTTTTCGCGCCTCTTTGCAGATAAAAATATATCTGCACACATGCTTATACACATATATACACATACATACATACGTCACTATTGTACATATAAGGGTATATGTTTTGGCGGTTAGTGCTTGCAACATAGCGTCTTCTAACGGGATGGTTCACTGCGAAACAATATAACACATACATACATATTTTATCTTTATGTATGTTTGAGTGTGTTTGTAGTTGTTTTTGCTCGTATATGGTATACGTACCTTTGCATAATTGACGCCTCCACTGCCGCCCACTGCCACAATCGTATGTACTTTGGCGCTGAGTGGCATCGTGTACATTGGCAGATGCTTGGGCAATGCTTGTGAATATATTTGCTGTTGTTTTAGCGTTGGAAAGGACAGAGGCAGCTTTTGTGGTTGCTGCTGTTGGCTCTGCTGCTCTTGTTGTGGCATCATTGCTGTGGCGGTGGCTGTGGCGGTTGTTGCTGCTATCGCTAGTGTTGTTGTTGTTATTACTGCTGTTGTTGTCTTGCCACCAGATACCGTAATTGGATTTTCTTGCATTTGCGGTTCGCACTTCTGTGCTAATGCGGACATTATTAGCTATGTATGAATTAAGCACAATTTGTTGTTGCTGTTGTTTTTGTAATTTATTATTATTTGTTTTGTATTTTATTATTTTTTTTTGGGTTTTTTCACAACTTGCACATTGCTACGTACATATGTATGTATGTATGTCTGCATGCATGTGTGGCTTGTATTGCATGTGCCACCACAGGTACCGTTACCGTTATAACACAGCGCAAACTTATTGTACGAGTTATGCTTAGATAAATTGCACTTTTTTTGCAGGGTGGAAAAGCTCCCCTGCGCTTTGGTGATTTTTTTTTATTTTTCACACAATTTTTATTGGATTTTCTTTTTCACTGCAACTTCTTAATAATATTTATTGCTACAATTTATGTTGTACACAGCAGCCATACAATTATTTTGCCACAATTGTTGCAATCATTGCTTCATTGTGATTTAAACGCATACATATGTACACACATTTTTATAAATATATATAAACATAATATACATACATACATATGTATATATCTATGTATATGAGACTTTCAACTAACCTAAAATCACTCGCGTCTCACGTTTAACAAATATCGTGTTGCACAAATCGTCTAATATCGGCACGTTGTTGTCTGCTTGTTTGGAAAGTCATAACTGAGTTGCAAAGTGGTAAATACCTAACACGCCAGTATCGGTGGCAACATCTACACATTTATCTAACGGCTCTACGCCACTCGCACTCAGAATTATCTGCGTTGCGCAGTAGAACGATAAACACAAAACACCGTTAAAATATGCTACACATATTACATACAATACATACATCGGGGGGTGGCAGTGGGTGGTTGATAACAACAACGCACGTTACCTCCTCCTCCTCGTGTGCGACCAAATTGCGCTCACGCGCTGCTCCCTTCATTCAGCTACATAACTTCGTAATTTACCAAGTTTTTTTATTTTTATTTTTTACTTCAATTGTTTGAGTTTTAGTTCTGAAAGCTGAAAGGTATGACTTTCCGCTGCACAGCGATAAGGCAGGAGATATTTTAGTCAGTAAGCACTCGAAGACAAGCATTTCTAAAGATAAAAGCAATGAGTTTACTGCCATTGTCAATGTCATTGCTAAATTAATTAGTAAAGCGACAAATTGTCATAAGAACACACGAGCAATAAACAAAAAACAAAACTGAATGAAAATTACGATTATACGAGGGATACAGTAGCATACTACTCGTATAGCACAAAAGCAAATGCTGATACAATTGAAATATAATAAACTGAAAAGAAGCATCAGAAAATAAATATAAAATGAGAGACAGGTGAGACGATGGAATGGATTGAGATGCCCACTAAAGGGTAAATTCTACAACAAATACTCATAACCTAATAAACAATTTTAAAATGGAAACAAAAAGTACCAAGAAACGAAAAAGTCCGTATGGTTAAACATACATATATGTATGTATATTTTCGATACTATTACCCTGTTTCGAGGTGATAGTCGCTGAGATTGATCCGCCGAAGATTGATTTGTGATACGCTTCTTGAAATCATGACGTTTGCGCGTGATTTTTTTTTCTAAAAGTTCCAGTAATCCTATATAATAGTCGCTGTTGATCTTTCTTCTTTTGACAAAAAAGTACCCGAAAATTGTAAATAAATCGTAAAATATTCAATTATTCAATAATATTTATTTTTTCACTTTCAAAGTAATCCCCGACAGATGTAATACACTTATGCTTATGATTTTTCCACGAAACGGCAATTTCAGTTTGGGGAACAAGAAAAAAAAACACGGAGGCCAAACATGAATACGAAGGTTGGTCGATGTCATTCAATGCTTTTTGACTTTAAATTCGGCCACAATCGTGGCTCGATGTTCTTACGCAAACTCCTCAATACTCTTATTGAACGTCTGTCCCTCCGGTTTTTGTTGCTCCAAACCACGAATATAGAAAGAAACAAAGATTGATTTTTGAGCGGCTTCAGCGCATTTGCAAGCACCATATCCTTCACTTTTTTAATATTTTCATAAATTGAAGAGTTCGAAGGTCAGCATGTCTTCAACGATCTCTCGACCGTCTTTGAAGAAAGAACAAATACAAATTTGAGAAAAATAGCAATGCACTACTGGGGTGTACCAACTTAAAAAGCTGCTATAAACTAACTGATTGACAGATCGCCCTCATATTTGGTATAGTAATTATGGACAGCCCTACCAACACAGCGAAATATATTTTATTTAATTTACTTACTTGGGCAATTTAATTGCAATTTCCGGGTGCTTTTTTATGACAATGTAGTGTATGAAAATGATTATTTTAAAGACGCCATAACTTTGTCAGCTGAATAGTATTCGTTTCTGTGCGTTCACACCGCTCCTATGATTGTCGATTGGATTCCATTTTAAAAGTGAACAGCTCCTAATACTGTTTAGATTTGTTAAGGTATTTGGAGCTTGTCTGGCATCCAGTTGCATACAGCTTTTCTATGCTCAAATATTTATGAGCGATATGTCTAAAAAGTTAGGTTTGATCGTAGGGCTAATTCGTGCACCAAAGGTATCTCGGGACACCACTTGGACAACTGTGAACGCTGGTCCTTTTCACTTTCCAAAATTCCTAGATATTGATCACTAGACACTTATAGATCAACGAAGTGTTTTGAACCTATCACAAATTTGTTAAGGCAGCTAATATCAGTCCATTTCGCCAGGTGTGCCTACCAAGATTTTTCAACCTCAATCTGCAAAGTGAACAGTTAAGAAGAGAGTGCTTCGATAATTCCATCTCTTCTTCCTCCATTTAGCTTTGATAATTTTGACAAGATGTACCCTGACCACTTGTGTACTTACTGTCAGGTCAAATTCTGCCAATTCGCCGATAAAGTAGCTTGACGCTGCTGTTTAAGACGTCAAACACTCATTGACTAGTCTTGAGCGCACTAATAGTTAGGTTAAAGTCAGTATTGCCGCTCTGCTAAAAGAGTTAATCCACACTTCCCTTAAAGAAGCTTCGCATTTATATCCGCGATATTAAATATTAAACATAAATGTCGTTTTAAATTATATGGTTTCAGTATTAAGTTTTGAGAACTTGATTTGGATGAACTATCAGTTCAGACTTTCGTATCTCAGGTTATATGACTGATCTAAAAAGATCGCACATGAACTGCTATAGGTAGTCCTTTGTGAAGCAATAGAAAAGAAAAACTCCTGTGTTGAAACTTATAAATTAACAAAACACTTAGCAGCCAGTACAAAACCGCCAGTTCGTTGGGATGTCTGAAGGTATGCGCTTCCAAGTGTATAAGTATTGATCTCCCAAACGCGGGACAGTCAAAAAGGAAGTGTTGGTTTGTTTCCACATTTCATCTTCTTTCATACAGCTTCTGCAGATGGCGTATGATAAAATGACCATCCTTATTGCGGGGACGCTAACATTGGAATTCATTTATTGAAGATTATATCTCTCTAATGTTAGTGCCGTTATGTCTCAGATGAGTCCGTTGACTCCAACTTTCGATGACTCGTTCAAGCATTTCGACTAGTAACCGATGTTCTGCTCCAAGGCTTGAATCGAAACAGTATTTATTATTGGATAAAATGTTAGCTCTTAAATCTCTTGAGATTGCGCTCGTCATACATGCGCTAATTTAGCTTGTTTACATACCCAGAAATAGGAATCATCACTGAACGAAATTCGACTCGAAAACGTCGGATCACATTCTTTACAGAAAGTGAAATTTCGTAATATTGAACAAAAATAACATGACAGCTTGACACAGCTCACGCTTGATCTGTCAAAAAAACGGCTGTTGAAAAAGTAGGTACTTATACTTGTACAAAGAAATAACGGAAGAAGAACAATACTACACAAATCCGTTCCACCAGGGGCGCAACAAGCGTTAGGTCCGTATGCAAACCTCATTTATTATCTACCAGGGATAACTATCAATATATCAAATACATATATACATATCGTCACCTGAAATGCAAAATAACGTATCATCAAAAAATTCGAAATTGAGTGTGTTATTGATTACGCTTCACTATTTCAAATTACATACATAATATTAAATATGTTCAACATTTTCTGGTTCTGGGGTCATATATAAACCAGTTTTAACCAATATTAAAATTTTGTTTCACTCATGTTCCATTTTATTCCGTGTTTCATTCATGCCACTGTAAATTTCTGAAAATGTTGTTACGTTATTTTGCATTTCAGGTGACGATATAATCTATATACTAAGTACATTAACGTGGCTACCTTTGAGGTCGTGAAAATCTGCTTGACATTCCTAAACTATAGTGATTCAAATAATTTCTCTTATAACTCAAGTCTATCCTACTTCCTTCAACTCAATTTGTTTCCAATCGACACAAATGACGACAAAAAGAAAGAAAAAGAAACCAAGTAAATCGGTTAACTTCGGCATCCCGAATCTGCTTGACTATTTTGATTAATATTATTTTCTTATAACTCAAGTAGCTTTCTACAATTTATTACTTGTTCTTATTAACACACGCACACCTATAAATTCCACAAATTATTTCCAGAAAATGCTCTATTTCGTTAAACAATAAATTTCGTTCAACTACGCATGTTTAACACATTTTCGAACAATGTCAAAAGAGATATATGTATGTATATAGTATATGTGTACATGCAGTGTTGACCCGCTTGTCGTGTCGGCAATTAATTTATGAAAAGAACATAAATGCTAAATAGGCAAGAACGATAATTTAAATATGCAGGTATGGACGTATGTATGTATGTATGTGCATTGAGAATAATTCAAATAAGATCGTACATTGATGTGAACAATAGTAGAACAACCTACGCCGTCTAGCCTCCACCCGCCGCTGCTTTATGGGAAAACTCATAGGCTCGTATGTATGTATGTGTGTATGTTTAAGCGTTCATGAAATTAAATTGTGTCTCCATAACGTTTTGTGGTAACCTAATCTGTTCATCATAACCATTTTACTCTGGAATGTGACTAGCGCGACTGAAGCATACCCGAAACCCCAACTGTTGCACATGCGTAGACTATATACATACATACATACATATATGCATAAGAAAATGCTTGTTTGTGTATATGTACGTGAAGCGCAGACGCATGCGTACCCGATCGCCGTCAATGCCGCCTTTGTGTCTTTTGGAGTGTCTGAGTCCCCCCAACAAAGCGATCCAAATATGTCACAGCTTCGATGGTGGTCACCTACAAAGAATAAGAGATATGTATGTATGTTTGTATTTAAGAATAAATATGTAAATAGTGTGGCGAGAGCCGGTGCGCGTCTCAATGCTGCAACGCGTCGAAAGCTGCGCGCTGACGAATGCATTTGCCCGGTGTTAAATATCACGTAAACACTTGTGTATACACTTATTTAGTATAAAAGCATAAAACAACAATAACAATAAGAATAATAATAAAAAGTGACAACAATGTTGTGGCAACAAACACAGCGCGCCGATAAACCGATATCAGATTTTATTAAAAATCCATAAAAATCGAACAAAAGATGCATGCAGCAAATGAAGATGAAATAATGCACCGCGCTATGGAAAACAACAACAACAACAAAAAAGTGATAAACAGTTTGGGATGCATATAAATATATATGTAATATATGGCACTGTCAGGTATGTCACCTATGCCACGTCGTGCTATGCTGTGTCATGCGTAACTCCAGCTCCTACGCCTCGACCGCAGCATCAAAGGTTATGTTGTTTATGCTTGCGTGCTCAGTCTATTAATGTGACCATTTTACAAATCAGACATAGCGATCTCTTGCCTCGAACTGCCTCCAACTCGCCGATACACGTGCGCACGCGGAAATTACCGCGGATTCTGGCGTATGAGGCGCGCAAATTGTGAGCGCGTAGTAAATTATGAAAGGGTCGTCGGCGTCGTGTTCAACTTACCAGCGCGCGCGAACTATGCAGACATCGTCTGTCTGCTGCGCTTCACTTTGGATCTGGACTGGGTTGGCCTGGGTTGAGTTGAGTTGGCGAGTATTTTGCGAGAAATTTCAATTGCTTGCAACTTTATGTGCATTTAATTGGCTTTCGCTTCGCAGTGAGCGTCGTGAATGTGCGCGAAAATATGTGAGCAATGTCGTCATGACCACGCTAATTCGCCGTAAATGTCAACAGCATTCCCACTCCATCAATGTTGCGCCGCCAAACACACTTGCGAACATCGGCATGTCTGTGTGGATGGACGTGGATCTGCGCGAACATCAGCCAACAACCTGCAGCGGTAGCAGCAAAAGCGGTAGCTGACATCGCCATCGCCGGCACCATCACGACAGCCACTCCCGCTCAATGCTATTAAAATGTGTGGCTTCTTTGCTTGGCCAGCCGCCCAGCCGGTGCATGCACGTAAGTTACGATTCATCAGCGATTTTTTTTGTTTTTTTTTTTTTTGATTTGTGTCTTCGCGCAGTTCAGTGGTTTCGACGATCGGTCGGTGATATGGCAAAGAGTATGTGCATACAGCCGAGAACATGCTAATGAGTCAGCACATGATAACTTGAGGGTAAAGAAAGTGCTCGAAAGAATAAGTGAATTTTAATGGCCTTTGCTACCAGTGAAGTTGCTCTGACAAGTAAAGAACCCAAAAAGATATGAATTGCGATTAAACGGGTAAAGCATTTTAAGAAAATTATTTACCGTAGAAACAGGTAACAATCAATTAAGCCAGGTCCAGAAAGTTGGATGCAAAATCCCAACTAAGCTCTCAGAGCACCTTCCGAGTAGCTATCAATATCCATCGATAAAAGAACACAATTTTTATCCTTCCTTATTGACCAAAGCTAACCAATTCTAGGCAATTGCTTATTTTAGACGGTCCAATTGTTGACAGCACAGGTCATTATTAAGAGTTTGATCTTAGTGGAGCAACTCATATGGCAAACATACAGCATACCAATTCTGGTCGTCAATCTTCACCGTTTTTGGAAGTTCACCGGAATTCGACCACGACCGTAGTTACTTAATGTTCTCGTAAGGGACCCACTCTGCCAAACCAATGCCTTCGGAAATGGATCAAATTTGTTCCGACTCAGCACATATTTCCAGATATAATTTCGTGGTCGTAGTCGACGATTTTTATTATTTTTTGTCGATATTATTGACGTTTGGCATTTCGAAGCGTGGTGCATCTTTGACATGAAAATTACCGGAACGGAAACAACGAAATCAAAATTGCGCATGATTGTCTACTCTGCCTCAACATTAGGACCATAAACACCCTTTACACTTTCATCCGTTACGTTTTCGCCTTTGTCGAAGAGAAACTGTGAAATATGGCATATTTTATCCGGACTTAGTGTCTGTCTTTCACGTGTGTTCAAACTATAATGAGACAGGCAATTACGAAACGGTCCGAAAAGCTTTTTAGTACGAAATCTTATCTTGCTAACGCCATATAGCACTTCAACAACGCGAGATACAGTTTACTAAACCATCTACACGAAAGATAATGCACTTATATTTACTATACCTAACACATTTACCCACGAGTAATGGAGAGCTGCGAGATATATGAGAAATATGTCGGAATATTTTAGTTTTACTTTTCGAGGGGCGAAGAAAACTATAAGCAATTGGTCGAAAAATGGTGCTGAACAAAGTCATCGATCTCTTCCCGTTTCTGACGGAGCTTTTGGTATTGCTCAACGTCAGTTTACACAACCATTACATTAGTTTTGCTGGGATATCAAATTCAGATATCACGGCATAAAAGCAGCTCCTTTTCGTGCTGCCAAAAGCAGCTTTGAAATCGAATACCCTTTTCACGGGTCTTTTCCAAGATTTGGCGCATGGGACATACATATCTGATCAGTTGTTGATTTTCCAGGCCAAAAGCTACACGGTCAGGCTGGAGAAGTTTTCCCTCTATAATTTTAATATGCTTTGGGCATCAGTCACTAGACTCACACAGTTGCGAAGAGGAGCACTTCTCACGGTCCGACTCAATCTGGGCAAGGATATCAGTGCTTCTACAATTCTTACTAAGAAGTACTGTGCGGTTTTAGACCAACCTATATTTACTTTTCCGCTCTTGCCGTTTTCCTAGAATTTACCAAATATAACTTAGAAACTCCATAAAAGCAATTTCTCAGGTCAAAAATGTTCTCATATAAGTTCAACCTAAATTTGATCTTGGCGTAAGTTTTAAGAACAACTAATATACTGGTTAGCATTAAGACGAGCAAGACAAATTGAATGAGAAGCTTAGTCAGGGTCTATCAACGCCAATTACTAGCATTTGAGTTTGAATAAACTCACTGCACCATTTCTCTGCCCTTAGCTGTAAGTAATCCCACAGTAGCGACTGCTTGCCAAGAGGTGACCATATGGAAACGCAGCGATCGACGTGGCGACGATAACGTACAGACTAAAGTCCCCAGCTAGCTTGCAACGGTAACATATAAGGCGGCGGCATATAGGTAGAAGATATGTGTGTCTTCAGCTGCGATCGTAAACAACGGACAATTTGTCCATTTACTCGCTGTTGATGTTGATCACATCAGTGTTGCAGCATTTTCACTGATCAGTCGTGGCCGCCACCGCCACCGTCGCCGTCGTATTGCTTCATTTGCCCCCAAGCCAAATCGACATAGAAACGGCTAACCAACTGGCACGAGGAGGGGCAGCTTGTTTAGTCTATCGCTTACTTATTTGGGCACAGCCCCGTTTGGGGTGTTGAATGAAAGCATTGAAAGCATTGTAGAATTGCTCACTCCAATCGCCCAACGGCAGCTGCGTCTTAGCC
This sequence comes from Bactrocera dorsalis, assembly GCF_023373825.1. Lineage (NCBI taxonomy): Eukaryota > Metazoa > Arthropoda > Insecta > Diptera > Tephritidae > Bactrocera > Bactrocera dorsalis. The sequence goes on from NW_026038365.1 coordinate 24,241, forward strand.
AAAATTGGCACGTTGGTGTTATTCTGCATTTGCCCCTAGTTGGCTAGGTTGGGTTGGGTCGGTTTGCTTTGCTATGCGGAATCCGCTAAAATAGCCAGTGGTCGCACCGTATCATGGCTGCCATACTCGACAACAGCGAATGGTAGTGAATTCAGTAAAAGCAAATACAATTTATTGAAAAATTAAATGGTTTGAAAGTTCAATAGAAGCTTCTTTTTCTTCCTGTTACGTCTTATGGCACCCAAATACAATATTTATCGCTTTCGTGCGGCACGCGTACGGCATTCGGATCATCTGAAGAATCTCTGTCAGAAGCGTCAGAGTTAGACAATTGTTGAAGAATACAAATAAGCCTCTGTACTTACATCTCCTCCGAGATGTCACTGTCATCGCCATACTCCACCGGATTTTTGCAAATGCAACACATTTTGTTCGACTCATTAAAGCAGCTCTGACAGTAGACCGCTTTACAACCGGGCGTTGAACATTCCACTTTGTCGCTACAATAAATATATTTAAATTACAAGAAAACATGATTACAAACCAACCTAGTATTTGTATTAGGTGTTTGGCCCTGTGTTTTTGAATGACAATTTTGCCGAAAGTCGATAAAAAGATAAGTAACAGGTTTTTCAATAGGGACGCTACAAAAGTAAACCGATAGGGACCGCCATATATTCTTTCGCTCTTTTCACATTTCTCTTCAGTAAGGTTTGCCATCTCATCATAGCAAGATATACGATCAAACAATGAGTCCAAA
>NW_026038366.1:0-25000 GCF_023373825.1 Bactrocera dorsalis
AAATTTGAGACCTGATAGCTAGCAGGTCACAAAACTAAAAAAAAACTCTTGTTTGCCATTTTGAATATACTGAATAGAGATCTTCATAGATATTAATCAATTGTCTAAGTATACTGCAAAATTTAATTCACAAGTGGGCGTTTTTATATCAATTTACCGACAAGATGCAATATGAAAATTCTTACTTACCTTGTTAATTTATTGCCATTTCTTCCGCAGTTCCAAAAGCTCTTAAACTCTATAATGGAACGTAATATATTGTGGGACTTTGAAGACAAATCTGCGGTGTTTGTTTGCTCAATAAAAAAAGCAAGAAGTTCGAGGCTTCCGTAAACTTTATTATAGCCAAACGCATAAATGTCAGTACCTTTTTTCCTATCTGACGATTCTGAAAGATTATTAAATATGTATTCTAGTATCTCTGATTGGCAATGTAAACAGACTTCCTTAACGCGGTCTGTTTTGGCATTGAAAATATTGAAGAAGCTGGCACGAGCAATATTAGCAGCTGGAACGTAATTATCAAATTGAGAACAGATCCAAACGGGCACTAATTCTTTTAAATATGGGGCTATCATGCGTTTACATTTCGATGCAAGCATTTTTTGTACTTCTTGTGTAAGTTCGCGTATGTTGTGTATCGGATCATATGCAAATTCAAGGTAGATTTTAGTCCAAAGTGGTAAAATTACCACAAGTTCCTCGACACTCCTCTCATTTATATCATGAATCAGCTCTTCCAAAGCCCTTTTTTTAGTAGTTGGATCTTTTTTATTGAGCTTACGAATTGCATTATGAAGGCTTTTATTAGTTGTGCAATCAGAAAAATGCGCTATTTCATTTGATCGATTGATTTTCTTTGATTGTGTGGGGAATCCAATTCCAGTTTGGGTACCAAGAAGTTCTGCACTGCGACTGCTGCTGGAAGGCTAAAATTATAAAACAATTGTTTTTTTTACCTAATAGTGCATGGATAATCAAAGAACTTAACAAAAATAAGGGATACTAATTAAGTTTGCCACGATGTTTGCATAAGGAAACGAAAGAGCACACATACTTTTCTCCCCAAGAAGCTGCTCATTTGTCGGAACCACCGATATCGGAACATTATAACATATACATACATAGCTGTTATAAAAAATTAAGTGTTGTATGAAAAGCTGTTTTGACGAGATATCTTCACTAAATTTAGTAAACGAACAAATTGTTTAGATGATAACTGTAGGATATAGCTGTCATACAAACTGAATGTAATAAAGCATATTTTCAGCTATATTTTAAGATTATTTTTTTTTTACAAAAATGATGAAAAATAACGGAGTTATGGGCTATCTTCGGAGGGGCCAAAAAAAGTGCCCTAACTGCTGGCATGATTCCGGCCAAATTAGTGGCTGAAAAAAAAATTTAAGTTTATTAAACTTAAGGATATTTCCTATACAATGGCCTACGATCTTTGAAAAATATCGAAAATTAGCAAAATGGCGTAGTTTTGAAAAAATTTTTTTTTTTAAAGGTAAAAAATTCGTCGTTTTTTTTAATGCCAAATTGAAAATTTTCAACAAATCAAAAAGAACGTAGATCATTGTGTAGCAAATGTATCCAAAAATACTCAGTTTTAATTTGAAGTCGATCGGTCAAATTCTCGAGCGGTCGCTCTTTAGAACGCTGCCATCCAAAAACTATTCAAGATATGACCTTTCCGATTTCACAGTATATTTATGGAAATATAAGCTATCGATAAAGCAAATAAAAAAAATTTTTGTTTGAAAGTGTCACATTGGTATAGCCCCTTAACTGAAGAGTAATAGATAGTTTTCAAAATAGTCCACAAATTGGAGCAGTAAATGTGTAGTGTTTGCACTGAGAGAGAGCTAGTAAGACAATCACACCGACGTATATTTAAAGAGGAGAAGTAGTTACTTTTTTACCGAGGCAACAAAGGTAACCAATCGGATAACGAATGCATTATTTACTGATAACCTTTCGGTTACCAATTATCTAACTTATACCTGTCTTGTAGGGAGATTTTATACCGATCGAACAGTATGACTACTTTAATCTATTTATATGGTAGCCGTCTATTATTTAATCGGTGAATTTACTAAAATTGCGCTGGTCATATTTAGAATTGCTAAATACTGAAAACCATACTGGAAAAAGGATGAAAGATCATAGTTACACAAAAGCTTCGGGTAGAATACTCAATTAAACCTTGTACTGATTCACATACAACTTTCCTCTTGTTCCTAGACAATTCATACTCTAATAGAGTGAAGAAAGCAAAGGGTATTTCAGAATTAACGATTTGCTTTTCGTGCTAATCATTAATAAAAAAACAGCGTCTTTACCTGGCAAAACGTACATATAAGGATGAAAATTGCCAACAATTTGCCTCACTTTGCTGTATTTCGTTTCGATGTGAAAATATTCGTACAAAAGCATACACCGAACAAATTTTAACGGCTGCCAGAGTATTTTTAGCAGAATGAAATAAATTTGTACCTTCGCGATAACTATACACAATTTATGTGATTAAGTTTTCAAGTAAACTAATATTGGTTATTTTAAGAACTCTGATTTAATATACATGTAAGATAGAAGTCTAAATGTTATTGGAAACCAGATATTACATTTGTATATACTAATATATTCTTAACTTAGAGACCCTCCTTCATCAGCCCATATACTTTGAGCCACGAATTCGGTGGATGATTCTAAATGTCATATGTATATACTCCAAATCTGGAGGCTCCGACCTCTAACAGCCAAGAACCGTGTGCAACTTCCCAGCCGAAACTCGATTTGGGTAAACAAGCATTGTGATACTAAGCGTTACTTGACAAAGTAACAATAAGTTTTTTTCTAAATCTTGTACAGCAAAATCATGTTCGCGAATTATCTAATTCGACTTACTTTGGAGTTGCTTTTCACTTTAAAAGTACTCCTTTTGATATCCATATTTTCAACATGCGTTATCTATCAACACTACTTTGTACACAATCTGCAATGTTTTGAAGAAGTGTTGAAATAGTCTTATCGTTATCGATTTTACCCAGACGTTACACGATCATGATTTTTTTCTATTGCAAAACGTTCACACTTTTTCACTAACAAAATCTTACTTTTCGAACCTGCACGCCGATTTGATATCAATGCTTCTTATTAAGTTGTGTATCAACTTGATAATCAAGTCACAACGGTTGGCCGCATAGTTTTTATTATATCGATGAGCTAATATTTTTAATTTAAATTATTTAAAATTAAATTACTTATTAAATTTAAATTACAGTGACATCTGTGCTAAATGTCACTTCAAAATAATTATCAGTGCTTAGTATACGCGTGTCTTTCTGAAGTAAATAAAGTGCAATCGGTGATTTTAACTATGAGTAAAATTATTCAACAAAGCATTTCCACAAAGGATAAGGGTACGAATCCCTGCTTCACCATGGCAGCTGGGATCTGCCAGCAGAGAAATTGAGACTCGTCAAGATCTTCGAAGACCAAGCAGCGAAATCTGGCGTAGAGACTAAAGAAGTCACAATCCAGATTCTGCTGCTGTTAGTAAAGAAATCCATAGAACCGCTGACGAAAAGTTGCGGTGAGATTGACTATGTCAAGGAAGACCTAATGGATTCCTTGACGTGGAAAACACTGATCGAAGTGAGTGTTCCTCGGGATCTCAGCTGGCAGACAAACTCTCTAAACTATACACGGAGAGTGAACTTCTAAACGACTATCAAGACGACGCAGATAAGACAATCTTTAATTCGTCTTCTGTAAATTAATCTCTACCACATCAAATTAACTTTTATAGTCTTAATAACCCAAATGTGCGCAGAACAGATTAACTTCGTCCTCATTCAGAAGCCAGGGGTTAATGGAGGCGTATTTGTGGACTGAGAACACCGATTTATAATTTATACATGGAAACTGTGAAGGTAAGGTTAGGACATGTATAATGGCTAATCAAAAACGTAATGTTTTCATGTAATCAAGATACCACAGCTGTAAGCTAGGAGACGGGCAGTAGCAAATACCGGCAAGTGTCACGCCATATGTCGTATGAAGAAGAGGTAGTGTCTCGCAGTTGATGAAATGGTATCCGAATTGTCTAATGGAAAACAGAAGTGGTATAACCATTATAAACGAATATAACCTCTTTAAGAATATGACAGAAGGCCTAGAAAAACAATTTGGTGCATAACAACTTCAGAAGCCAAACCACAGATGGACGGTATCCAGTGAAGAGTCTTTACGCCTTCTAATGAAATGTAAACTGGGCAGTGAAGTAGAGACAGAGTTCATTCCTAAAAACAGAGTGTTAGTAATGTACATTAGGCGATATGCAATTTCAACCCCTTCAAATAAGCCGGAGTTCAGTTGCAGGAGTCCCAGAGCGACATAATAGCTTGGTTAACAACCATGGTTAAAGGGGCATTGTAATTCAACTATACTTCCTAGTTACAGAGGAAAGTTAAGGTTTCTGACGAATCGACCTAAACCAAGAAAAAACGGCAGTTTCACAGCATGAGAATTCCAAGGGAAATCCACTGAAACAACACTAAGCTCAGTGGTAGCAGAGACTGAAAAATCTCTGGACGTAAAAGAATACACACTAGTAGCTTTCCTAGACATAGACTCTTTCAACAACATCCAGTCTAAGACAAAACTGAGTGCCGTAAAGATTTGGGTATATCTGAGTCTCTTGGGAAATTAATTCAACAGATGCTCATTAACAGGTCAATAATTTAAACGCTGAAAGTTTCAACGATGTGCAGATCTGTCCGAAGGGGTACAAGGAGGCATTATCTCCACTTGTTTGGATATTAACCTTAAACAAAATGCTGGTGGTTCTGGAAATGAAGTAGTACTTGTTTTGGCCACGCTGTCTTTGTGGTTTCGATTATAGGTAAATTTCCGAATATCTTTGCGAACTCGCAGGCAATTTTAAATGATATTAGTCAATGAGCTAGTATTCTTCACTAAGAAAGACAGGATTTCAGAAATTTGCTTCCATTATTAAATGTTACTAAGGTAACAAAAGGAGATAAAGCAAGCTACTTGGGATATAATTTTTCACAGGCAGTTCTCACGGAAACCAAATTTGGAAGAAAGCAGGGACAGAACTTTACACGTGTAATATAATAGTGTATCCCAAATGGAGGTTAACACCTCGGATAGTCCACTGACTTTACACAGCAGTTGTACGACCGATTAGGACTTACGATATATGGTCAATAACGCAAAAGAAATACGAAATAAGAAATATGGAAAGCATACAAATAGCACCAGGTATTTTCATCAGTGGAGTTGTCAGAACAACGCCAAGGCAGTCACTTAAAGTAATTTCACACTTAATATCAACAAACTTGTTTTGTAAGCCAACTCCTCTTAGACTGAGGAAATCCTTCCTTTTAATCGTCAGTACTTATGTAATACTTAAAAAATTCCCGTTTTTTCCCATTATAATGGTTTTTGAAATCCTACAGAGCTGAATTTAACTTTATAGCGCCCCCTTCCAGAAAAGAGTAGGCGAGGAGCGGGGTGGACAAGAACGGGGAGATAAGCATCTATACAGATGGCTCAAAGTAATTCCTATGACAGCCGGTGCTACGAACCGGAATTGACTCGGATTTTATTCGACCAAGGACTTTTTTTCGGCGATCTAACCCCGTTTGGATCGGTGAGTATTAATTTGGGTTTGTCGTCATTAGAGCAACACCTTGCAGCAGGGTTGCTCCGTATCCTCCTGACTCGTGCTGGCGTTGAGTCCAACCCGGGCCCGGAAGAATTTTTCTGCTGCGTATGCGCAAACAGGCTCCATCCAAACTCAACCTCGGTCCGGTGTAATACATGCAATGGATGGAGCCATCTTAAGACCTGCTCAGGCCTTAAGACATACAGGGAGTGGACCCCGCGTTATGTAGCCTGCGCAATACTGCGACACAAGCCTCTACGGCTATGCAATCTGCACATAGTTCGTGCGACGCGCCGCCACTCAACTTGAGTGCCCAACAGAGGACCTCCACGGTCAGGAGCTCAACCAGGCAACATAGCTCCCACTTTGACTGGACAGGATCACCCACGGACACCCGTGACAAACCCGGCTACTTCAATTTAACTGCAACGGACTCCAGAGCAAGATGGAGGACATAGTTGCACTTATGAATCGGGAACGTGTATCGATAGCTGCGGTGCAAGAAACCAAGCTAAACAGCCGCTCAGATCTTCTGAGTTGTGCCGGTTTCAATGTAATACGCAAAGATCTCGAGCGAGATAATGGTGGTGTCCTAGTCTTCATACTGCACAACACCGCACCATGATCTTTGGCATTCCTGCCTGTCAAATAACCGTAGAGGGAAGGATATGGCGGAACAGATTGACGATTCGACATTCTGCACAATGAATGACGAAGCCCCCACCAGAGTTATGGGCACCTGTAATAGCTCGCCTAATATTACCATTGCTAGCGGTGGTCTGATAAACAGCATAACCTGGCGACCGGTGCTAACTCTCACATCAGACCATCTGCCCATAATTATCTCGATCGAGAAGCCTCCTGATTTTGTCTCTGTGGACAACCGTACCTTCATTAACTTTAACAAAGCTAATTGGGTCGGTCAACGCTCTACCTATTCCTACGGACGTATGCGTTGACAAACGTCAATTCCGCAAGGTCATCGCAGCAGCTACCGCTCGCTTCATCCCGGCTGGAACAATTGCGGAAATCCGCCCCAATTTCCCAGCCGAAGCAGCCGTTTTAGCTAATGAGCGTGACACCTTACGCCATGCCGATCCCGGGGATCCCAGAATAAGGGATATCAATTTGGAGATTCGGCGTATGGTAAACCATCATAAGCGGATGAAATGGATAGAGCACCTGAAGTGCTGTAACCTCTCCACCGGTGTGAGTAAGCTTTGGGCTATTGTCAAAGCTTTGTCTAACCCGAAGAGACATGACGACTAAGTTGAAGTTCAATTCAATGGTCATGCCTCTTCGGACCCGAAGAAGGGCGTGAGCTATTTTAGCCGGCAGCGTACACGGCACCCTTCGGTAGACAAAGCTTAACGATATGTTAACCGATGCCTGCGCAAAATGCCAAACGACGGCGCGCCACTTACTTTCACCGATGGGGGGGTTCAGGGTGTCATCAACAAGGCAAAATTTTCCAAATCCATTGGCCCTGATGGAATCAACATGCTAATGCTAAAGCATCTAGGCTCGACGGGAGTAAGATATCTCATCAAGGTCCTCAATCTGTCGCTGACCACTCTTCAAATACCCGATGTGTGGAAAGTCGGAAGAGTGGTCCCACTACTTATCGACCGATAACTCTCCTCTCCCCAGCAGTGAAGACACTTGAGGCCTTGCTACTCCCGACCTTCACTCACCACCTGAGCCTAGCCAGCCACCAGCATGGATTCCGAAAAGTGCACAGCACCACCACTGCACTGAGCGTCATAAACGCCCAGATAGTTCGTGGCCTTAACCAGAAGCCACCCTGCGAAAGAACGATCCTCGGAGCGTTGAACTTGCCAAAAGCTTTTGACACGGTCAACCACACAACGCTACTGCAAGAAATTGGAAAATTTACGCTCCCTCCAGGGCTAAAGAGGTGGTTCATGAACTATCTAAACGGTCGTCAGTCATCCGTACTATTTCGAGGTGAAACATCTAAACTGAGAAGAATTAAACAGGGGGTTCCACAGGGTGGTGTCCTCTCCCCGCTACTGTTTAACTTCTACATCTCGAAACTCCCTCAACCACCAGAGGGGGTTTCCATAACCTCGTACGCTGTTGACTGTACGATATTGACGTGGGGCAATGGAATCGATGGCATGTGTTCGAAGGTAAACAACTACCTCACCGACCGTTCTCTTTTCCTCACTGCACGAAACCTCACACTTTCCCCCACCAAATCCACAGTGACCATATTTACAAACTGGACGAAGGAGTATAGACTTGAGCTTAATATTGCAGTCGATGGCGTCAAAATTCCGACTGTCAATAATACTAAGATTTCAGGTGTAACATTCGATAGTCTATGCTTCTTTTTTCCGCATACGACCGCGTTTATCGCTAAGGTACAGAGCCGCAACAAAATCCTCAAGTCGCTAGCCGGCAGCACATGGGGTAAAGACAAAGAAACGTTGTTGGCAACATACAAGGCAATCGGCCGGCCGGTCCTTAACAACGCAGCACCTATATGGTCGCCTGGATGCAGTGGCACGCAGATGAGGAAACTTCAGACCTGTCAAAATACTGCACTCCGGACCACGACGGGATGCCTTTTGATGTCTCCCATAGAACAGCTACACAGTAAGACGCTTATGTTCCCAGTTAAGGAGCATAATGAACTCCTCTCCAAGCAGTTCCTGCTGGGATGTTTTCGTAGAAATCACCCCTGCAGCCATCTGGTTGGAGCGGAACCGCCTCCTAGGAGCATCAAAAGGTCTTTTCTTGACTACGTCGACGACGTCGTACAGTAAGCCAACCGGACTTCGGACGCAACTGACTTTCGAAAGGCACTGGCCGCCATTCACAACGGAGCCATCAACACCTTCACCGACACCCTTCCCGTGAATGGCGTTCTTGGAGTCAAATCCCCACCCATAGCAGACGAAGAGCTCCAGCTGCCGCGAGAAACGCGAGTGACCCTAGCGCAACTTCGTTCATACAACGAGTCTCCGCATGATACTGGCCACCTCTTTGAGTGCCCTACGAACCCTACTCATCTAACACCCTCCTCCCTATGGTCCGACCCCGTCGAAACAGCATGTTTCTTGGTCCTCCCGTTAGATGACGTCGACGTCGAGAGCAGGTGGAGAAGAACCTGGTTACACTTGGAATCTCTTATTGACGCCAAAGAGTGAAAAGGAAGAACTCGAATATAACCTAAGCTGTGTATACTCGTACGCCAATAAAAAAAGAAGTCACGACAAAAATGTAATATTAGTTATTAAACTTGTTAAGACAAACTTTAAATAATCATATTATATGCACGTTCTTTTACATAAAGCGGTATGCACTTTGCATAAGATTTTATTGGAAGACAAGAAAATAAATTCATAGGAACCATTTATAACGTTATTACGTTGAATTAATATATATACAAGTACACACTTTTAATGTATAGACAAATTTTTCTACATGATCCATAATTTATACTTTGATATGACTTTCATAATATTATATTTCAATAGTACATAATAATTAATTATTTCTAATATGGTAATCTAATAGATAAGTATTTAATAATGAACGTAATTTTTAATACTTCAAGTTCCCCATGCAAATATATTTAATTTCGACATATTCGTCAATACCATGGTGGCTACCTTCGCGGCCAATACCCGATTCTTTAACTCCACCAAACGGTGCTTCAGCGGCAGAAATTAATCCCTCATTAACGCCAACCATACCAACTTCCAAAAGTCTAGCAACTCGAAATACTTGCTGTATATTTTCACTGAAAAAGTATCCAGCAAGGCCACGCCTAGAATTGTTTGCCGCAAGTATAACCTCTTCTTCGGTTTTAAATTTGACTATTGAGACAACGGGACCAAAAACTTCCTCCGTATATAATTTAGCATTAGATGGAACATTTGATATTATTGTCGGCGAGTAAAAAAGCTTTCCCAACTTTTCTAATGGATTACCACCAAATAATATTTCAGCACCTTTTGAACGAGCATCTTCAACGTAACCGCTAACCTAAATTGGGAAAAGTAAATATAAGTAATTTTTTTGTAATAAATTTATCTTCCTACCTTATTAAATTGCATGTTATTTATAAGAGGTCCGATTTGAACATCTGGCTGTGAACCATCGCCAACTTTTAGTGATTCAACCCGTTGTTTTAGTAAATCAATAAATTTGTCGTGTATTTGATGTTGCAAAAAGAAGCGATTAGCTGATACGCAAGTTTGTCCACAGTTTCGAAATTTCGAAGCAATGGCAGCATCCACAGCCTTTTCTAAGTTGGCAGTGTTGAACACAATAAACGGAGCATTTCCACCTAATTCCAATGATATACGTTTAATTCCATCTGAGGAGTTTCGGAATAACCATTTCCCAACTTCTGTAGATCCAGTGAAAGATATACCCTTAACGTCAGGACTCTTACAAAACAATTCACCAATGGGAGCAGCATTATTCGTCGTTACAATGTTAATCACTCCCTCAGGAAAACCAGCCTCTTCCGCCAGTTTAACAAGGGCTAGGGCTGTAAGTGGCGTGTCCTCAGCCGGTTTGATCACGATAGTACAGCCTATTTGAAAACAAAAACTTAAGTTTAATTTATAGAAAATAATGTGCATAAATAATTTTAGAATAATTTGGATTCTATGGGAACCCTTGGCTTGACTTCTTGACAATATGTTGTTTTCTGAACCACCAATGATAGCTTCTATATATGTATATCCTATAATACTCTTAATGCTGTGCAACCTATCGTTATACTGCTAGTGAAGGAAACTTTAATGCAAATTTCAACTTAACTTCGTTTCTATCGCAAGGAGCTTCGCTTGGAACTGCATCAACATAAACATCCATTACTTTTAGAATTTCTATTTTTTTTTTATTTATATCAAGTTGAAATCTTTTTTAATGATGCTGTTTTTACTTTTATCAAATACAAAATGTACCGGAAAAAAGTTGAAACCAACTTTAACTAATTGGAATATCGAAGTGCTCGAATAGTAAAAAGAAAGTTTATGTGTTGTTAAAATATTCAATGTTATAAAAAAATTTGTTTTCTTCAAAAGTAATTTTCCATCCATTAAAATAAAACTAAAGATGATTTCATGCAGAAAGTCATATTCCCAACAATCTTATATAACAGATACAAAATCTAGTGTCGATATCAGCAACTGAATACTCCTACAGATGACAACGAACCTGAATCTTACCACCTAAGTGGGTAAGTAACCCAAAGAAATCAACGAAATTAGGCATTTATTCGGGATGAGGAGCATTCATATCACTTAAGATTCTGTCCACTTAAACTATAAAACTATGAAAAAACTTTAACATATTTGTTCGCCATTGTTCAACAAAGTTTTCAACCGATCAAACTTTTATAGAGACTTTGAAAAAACATAAAATCGGTTATAACAGGCATGTAAGTTGAAAAACGGTTTTATTCTTTAACAGATTAATATTTTTTTATTTCGGGGTAATTTTTGTATAGGTGTGTGGTGTGTTTGAAGCTCTCTCTGAAAACAACTTCGGTATTTTAAATGCTTTTATATAATGTTTATGAAAGATTATTTTCGTTCAAATAAGAAATCATTTTCTTTTTTTTCTAATTAATAAAAGGAACATTTCCACAAACTGCCGTATTTACTATATTCAAAATATGCGCAACTTCTATTTCCTTGCTGACGGTAGAGTTGAATTTAACGTTGTCTTGCACAAGATAAGACACATATATTGTTGTTAAAGAGTTGTTAATTATTAGAATTAGAATTATTAATTGAGGTAATGCACCGCGACCTAGGGTCTATTGTGCCCTCTCCTATATCACATGACCTCACAGAGCCCAAGCAGCCTGAACAGTTCCAGGAGTTTGCCGGGCTCAAGCGAGGTTAATGTTAATTATTAAGCAATACTATAATCGTGCACAGTGGATTTAAACTCCAGTGAATTAAGAGGAGCGAAGCGCTGTAAAAATATATTCCAAACAATTTTACTCAAACAGAGCATACCTAGCAATAGTACACTGCATCTAATTTTGACCGGAACATTTTATATATTCGAATTTTTTTTTGTATACATAAAAATTTTCATATATATGTACATATTTTGAAAAGCGGCAACGGCATCTATTGTATATATAGATATTCTTAATCTGGAGAGCCTTCTTTATCCGCCCATACCAAGTTTAACCCAAATTCGGCGGATTCTTCTCTAAATTAACGTGAAATTTGACTACATAATAAAATCGTTGGCATAATAAACTGTACAGTTGCGTGTTAATAATTAATAACAATATAAGATCAAGCAATAGTATATTGATTTTTTATCTTGGTCTTAGATTTTGAAACTTAGCTCTATTTACAAGAAAGGTATGGGCATACTTAAAACTAAGCAATCATATTTGCTCATCTCCAAAAACAGTTCTGTAAAACTACAGTTTATAATAATATATAGTATAAATGGGTCGTTCAACAAATTAACAACGCTTTATGAATTTTTAAATGAGACAATTATTTTAAAAAATTCAATATTATTATGCAAAATCATTACTACTGATTATCGCTTGACATTCCCATTGACTCCATTAATTCAGGTTAGATGGCCTGTGGAATCGCTTTTCACTCAGGTGAGATCAAAGCTCCTTGATATGGTTAAGATCTCGATTACAACAAAGATAGTCGTTTATAATGAATATATAATTACAGCGTTTCATTCGTTCACTAATTTTAAATATATGTCCGATGCCACGTCATGACATTACACCACAAAGCACAATATTGCTGCCTCCATGTTTCAGTGTTGGATCCATCTGTTTTCGTTTTGGGCTCCTAACATAACTTTTCCCATCTGGACACACTCACTCTTCCAAACATTTGATTCTCGTAGTATCTAACGCAATCAGTTCGTATTCCCTTGATATAGTTTTGTTTGTAGTTTTATTATTTTTTTATAATTATTAAACGCCATCCCTTCGAAATGTTGCGCAAATTTACGATTTCATCATATGACACCACTCACTCGTATTTCTTCATTTTTTCACTAAACTATTTTATTTAGCAACTTTCATTAAAAATAAAACAGAAGTGATACATAAAATATCTTAATTTACAAAAAACTTAAAAATATAAAAGCGTTGCTAATTGGGTGGGCAACCTTTTTTATACCTATATATATATGTATATAAACGCTTTTTAGCTTAGCAAATATCTTTTCAACGGTGGACTTCCCTGATGCAGAGCCCAGGTCCATTTTTCTGTAAACTAACAACTTTGAAGCAACTTTGCTTCACAAGAATGCTGTATCTCATTAACTAATAGTTATAACCCAACTAATAGAAATAATATAGATGGTAGTAGTAGTATTATCTATGCATCAGCCAGTGAAGCGTGGACGGGTCCTCTAGTTTTCAATAAAAAAAAAAAAAAACATTTCTTCGGAATTTTTAATATGAATATTTGACAGCTTTCGAGTGATATATGTATACTTTCATGCGAAAGAAAGCAATAAAAACATAACTTTTATTACCTCTGTGTTTTAAAAGGGTTTAAAATATTTTCAGGGCCATGTCGATGTTAATTAGTTGTACGCAAATATATATTATTACTCAATAGAATCCCGTTTCTAACACCGTATTTACCTTCTTCGGACATTTAGGTATTTGTTGATTTCCGATCTATTCATTGTTATGAAAAAATAAAGGCTAATGAACTTTTTACATGCATTATTTCAAACCTGCTGCCAATGCCGCACCAGCTTTTCGAGTTATCATAGCCAAAGGAAAATTCCAGGGAGTTATAAGAGCTGCGACTCCCAAAGGCTGTTTCATTACAATTATTTCACGATCCTTAGCCGGACTTGGTATTATGTCCCCATATATTCGGCGCGCCTCTTCTGCAAACCATTCGATAAATGCATTACCATAGGCAACTTCTCCACGAGCTTCATTAATTGGTTTTCCAGATTCCGCACTCATAATAGAAGATATTTCATTTACATTTTTATCAATCAAAGAAAACCATTTCTGCAACATAAAGTTTGGGTTATTTTATTTTTCTAAAAAATTCAGTACCTTCAGTAAACTCGAACGTTCTTTGGCTGTGAATTTAGACCACTCAGATTGTTCAAATGCATTCTTAGCCGCTTGTACTGCGAGAGCAGCATCATTAACATCCATGTTAGGTACTGATCCGACCACACTTCCATTAGCAGGATTGCCGACATCAAAGGTTTTATTACTGCTTGCATTAATCCAATTCCCATTTATAAAGGCCTTTGACTGCACCAAAGATGAAAATGTCCTGGTACCCTGTAAAACAAGTTTCTGTCGCAAATTATTACAAAACAACATTATGATTTTTAATCAAACAGGAATGGTCGCGAACAATCAATTCAAAGGTAGTCACCGATGAAGCATTATCAGTTTTGTAACGATTTTTAAAATGAACCCGGTAAGTAAACTATCGGTTAACTACTCTAAAGAATATTGTGCATGGATAATATGAGCCGAAACTACCCTCTCGATGTTTAATGCGGCAGCCTGGCTACAAGGGCAACTCAACAGATGACAAACAAACAATCATGGACTGCAAAAGAAATTCTTGATAAAAATTAAAAAAAAAGTCAATTCGGTAGTGTTCATAAGTAAAACATAAGCATTCCGAAGTTGTTGCTTCTTTTTCATTGGACATGGCTTTTCGCAAACACAGAACACAACCTCGCTAGGCGAGTAGTAAAAAGTTTATACATATTTATGTAGCGAACCGAATATGTCGGAGAGGCTTCACTAAAGGAATGTTAAACAGAAAGGTTCTGCAAAAGATTTTTGGTCCTTTGCTCATTGAAAACGGGATCGTCGATGGAAGAGGAAAACTTCCACCAGTTTTGACTTAGATTTTAACCACAATTTATACGCAGTAAGGACTAGATGTACCCTGAGCTTTATTAAGTGCGACCGACCTGAGGTCTTTCAACAGCACCTGAAAAATTCCTTAAATACCTTTATGTAGATCCATAATTAAAAAAAAAAAACGGAAATTTTCTCCTTCATGGATATGTATACACACAAGCCCATACATAAATAAATTTCATTTGCACACATACCGGTTGAACGAACATGTATATCGTGTATGACCACCAATGGATTGAAATTTATTTGGCAATAGTTATAGCCGATTATATAAAAATTGAATTATGTTATACAGAGTCTATTTCGATTATTGTTATCGATTTTACCATTGGATAAACAAGTTTTATTATCGCTAAGTATTTATGTCTGACTATAGAAAATGTTTAAGTGTGTGGGATAGGCGCTACGTTTATTATCTATTTTTAATAAATTAGTAAATCTTGTTTTGCAATAATGTTGTCATTATTACAAGAAAAACGACCTTTAAAGAGAGCTCGGTTGGGGCCTCCAGATGTATATCCTCAAGAAGCTAAGCAGAGAGAAGATGAATTAACGCCGACAAATGTGAAACACGGCTTTGCAACTACGCCTCCATTGGCGGATGAATTTGGAACTGCTCACAACTCAAATATGAATGCAAGTAAAGTGGGTTCTTTTATTAATTCCATTTTGTCAAAAAAGGAAGAGCTTATGACTTTACAAGATACAATGAGGAAAAAACAACAAATTAATTGTAAAGATAATTTTTGGCCAGTATCGCCGCGTACAAAAACGGCATTAGATGCTTGGTTCAAAGATCTTGCAGGCAACAAACCTCTATTGAGTTTAGCTAAAAAAGCACCGTCATTTAATAAAAAAGAAGAAATTTTAATAGTTCTTTGTGATAATCAAGTAAATATGCAACGTGCTGCATGGTTTATTAAATTAAGTGCAGCATACACATTGAGTTTCACCGAGTCAAAAAATAAAAAACGTAGTATTTATGATCCTGCAGTAGAATGGACTGGAAACATAATAAAATTTATGAGAGAACTTTTACCAAAACTTCACGAGTATTTTCAACGTAAGAATATGTGATTAGCAAATTTTAAAATTCTTAATAAATATTATTTTCAGTTGGAGCTGATAAAAACATTCAGGGTTCTAGCAATTTCTCTTCGGGAATAAATTTAGGTCATATGATATCAGCTCCCTCTGTTAGTAGTCCTGCAACTGCTCATAGTCCATTAACCGCGAACACGTTGACCTCTACAAGTTGCCCCTCATATTCAACAAATGCTTCATCAAACCCATCTGGAAGTATACTGTGCTCTGGATCAGGATCTCCTATATCTGGTATTGGCAGTAACTTCGAGGATTGCCGAAATGCATTGAAATATTGGAAATATTGCACACGTCTTTGCAAGTATATGCACGAAGAATCGCTGCTTGATCGACAAGAATTCCTCAATTGGATATTGGAATTAATAGAAAAAATGCGTTCACAAATATCATTTGATATGTCTTTAAAAAAGTTAATACTTGTATTTGCTTTGCAATACATGCCTGACTTTGTTCAATCAGAGCGCTTAAGTAGAAAATTGGCAGTGCTGGCTGCAAAAAATTTGGCTATACTTCTGGAACTTGGTTCAGGAACTGTTGCACCAGCAAAACATCATGAGGCAAACGCAGCAACCATGGAAGCCTCCAATTTAGAGGAAAAAAATGCCACACATAATTTAGAATTACCTTTAAGCGATTGTAACCATTGCCCTCATCACCGAGATATGGTAATATATTTAAGTACAATACTTCAAACCATAACTTTAGAATGCCCCACCGCTTTAATATGGAATGGAATCAATGAAAGTCGAGCCCTATCGTCATTGTGTGGTAGCCCACTTGATTTTATTTCTGTCGTTCCTTCTCAACTACCAATGCCATTTAAGTGCGAAAACTCGAATGAAAATATTAGGCGGCAATTGCAAATCGCAGAAGCTGAAATTGCATTGAGGTCTAAACATGCTGAAAATCGTTGGTTTGCGGAGAAATGGCGTAGTTCCAAAGTAAATTGTTTTACTCACGTACTAGATATTCTTGACAGTTTGGACACCCACTGTTTTGATCGCAGAGATAAGGATAATAACATAGACTCGCTTTACTCCAAAATATTTCCTAACTATGATTTAAAATACGATGACGCTGAACATAAACGTAAAAAATACGCTTATAATTCTGATAAAGACGCTGCCACAGTAAAAATATTATGTGAATGGGCGGTTTCTAATCAAAGGTAAATTACTTACATACGTATTGCTAACATATATTAAATCAAATTAATTTTAGATGGGGTGAACATCGTGCAATAGCTGTTGCTATATTGCTGGATAAACGACAAATTGAAGTTACTTCAGTTGTAGATATCGATCCTCAACAAAATTCAAATGCACCGGATGAGAAAGATTCTATTAATTCTGGAGTTGGATTGATTGGTGGACTTCCGGTATTTCAATCCGTTTTAATGGATTTTCTTGATCGCGATGCTCCCGTTCTGGATGAAAATGGTACAACACAAAATCGAACACAATTTATAAATCTTGTGCATCTTTTCAGTTCATTAATTCGTTACGATGTATTTTCACATAATGCCTATATGCACACTTTGATTTCACGAGGCGATCTTTTAAGAGAAAATTGCATTCCAGAATTAGAGCACGTAAACAGAAATGAAGCTTCTTCGGTATGTGGGTTAGAGTCGGTAGATAACAAACCTTCTCCCTCCCATAATTTTGATGATGAATTCAGTTCTGCCATTGATTTTAAACATAGTGAATTTGATGATTCCAATGTTGATGATGATTTGGGGAAATTGTTACAAAACATTAAAGAGAAAGGACAGAGTGCATTAGAAACGCCAGATAGTCCGAAAATAGCTGACAACTCTCATATGACTTTGAATGGATACCTTATTTCACGCCACTACATATATACCAAACATTTTCCCATACCTCAGGAGGAGGCATGTGTATCTTATAGCAATGAATGTAACCAGAGATATATTTTACTATTTGGCGTCGGAAAGGAACGTGATGAAAAAAAGCACGCCGTTAAGAAAATGTCTAAGGAAATTTGTAAACTCTTCTCTAAAAAGTTCAGTATTGACATCGCCGAGGGTGGCAAAGTTAAGAAGCATTCTCGAAATGAATTCAATTTCGAGGCTACCACTAGCAAATGCAAGAGCATGTCGTATTTTGAACAGCATGTAGTTACATCCCAGTGTGCAATTATTGTTTTAGAACAACTTAATGGCTTTGCAACGGGCAGTAATAACTATTTGCCAGTTCAAGAACACGTTGCGTTTTTGTTTGATCTGATGGAAATGGCTTTGAATATACATAGCTTGTTAGATTTTTGTGACCACATTTTAAAGGAACTGCCCGAAATTGAAAATCAATTACAAGCTAAGAAGTCCATTTTGGTTCGAATGTATACAACTTCTTTAGCTCTTTATATCGTTGGCATACTACGTAGATACCATTCATGTCTTTTGTTGAGCACAGAAGAAACTTTATCAGTATTCGAAGGGTTGTGCAAAACAATTAAACACGTAAACAATCCAAAGGAATGCAGCTCAGCAGAGCGTTGTATACTCGCGTATCTTTCCGATTTATATGAAATGTGTGATTTGCTTAAATCTGAAGAAAATGAGACAGAGTATTTTCCGATAATTGGAACAATGAAGGCGTTTAAAGAAATCTATAATTCACCGGAACAATTAAGGTAAACCATAATAATTTTATTTTTGAAGAAGATCTAATTTTAAATGTATTTTCAGTGCCGCACCGCAGTCTTATAATCCGCATTTTTTGCAAGAATTATTTATATCTCCAAAACGTGGTGGTAGAATAGAATATCACTGCATTCGTCAATTACAGGAGTCCACAGCCAATGTTTATAGTTTTGTATCGAACGCTATTTTGGCTGTTTGTCAAGCAACTGATAACGATCATTTAAATGAAATCGCCATTTTATGTGCAGAGTTAACAGCTTCGTGTAACAGTCTTTCCGAAGAATGGATAGCTGCGCTGCAAAGTATTTGCAATGCTTCGAAAAAACTTCGATATCCTCATCTTTTTGAACAAGTGGACATACATGATAACAAAATTCACAACTCATTAGCTGTTTTCATTTGCATTTTGGTAGCAAGGCACTGTTTCTCGTTGGCTGATTTTGTGCTTAAATTCGCATTACCAACATTAGCATATGCATATCCAGTAGGCGGTGAATTCACCACCGATGCTGAAGCTGGCGCACGCCTTACCTGCCATTTGGTCTTGAAATTATTTAAAACAATTGAAATACCGCAACCAAGAATGTATTCTGTGAGCACTTCTCCGAATCCCGTAAACGTTATTGAAGATTCTTTCAACATAAAGTTGAGCTGCGATCGTCACCTCTTAGTCGGCGCACACAAAAACATACCAATACAAGCAGTATTAGCTGTCATAAAGGCAATATTAATTGTTGTTGATCTGAAAACACCAACTATATCAAGCAATAACTCTGTTGCTATAAGTAGTGGCAAGCGTAGTGGTGTTAACACACCTGTGCATCCGGGGAGTACTCCAAAAACTACTGATAGGCCCGCGGATTTGAGCCAAATACTTGGCACTAGTGATTTGTCTAATGTTAGTAATGGCAACGACCAAGATGTCAATAAGCCGAATACTGGAAATAGTAATGCAAAATCTTTGGAGCAGGTGTCTTTACTTGAATTTGCGAATCATGTCTTGAAGCAAATATGTTCACAAGAGCATGTATTAGAACGCTGTTTGAAACATTCTGATAATTTATGTGAAATGATTATAGACGATATGCTCACTACAAAACAAGTTCAGCGAGTATTATATATGATTTGTTATCCGGAAGCTGAGTATAATATAATTTCCGAAATGGATCAGAGATCAATGATAATACGAATTTTGGAAAATCTAGAACAGTGGACTCTTCGAATATCGTGGTTAGATTTAGAATTAATGCACCGTCAAATTATGAACAACCAAACTGAACTTAATAATTGGTTAGACACTGTTGCCAAAGCTGCAATTGCTGTTTTTCAGAAAGATGCCCTATCTGCTGAAGGAAAAGAACTATATAGTGAAAACCAATCTACGTGGTTAATAGTTCCCTTAATTTCCAAACTCACACCAGCAGTTAAAGGCCGAATTCTACGCGTCGCGGGGCGAGCACTTGAGAGCATGAATTTTTGTGCAAAAATACCCAAATCTGATAATTGCAATAACAGTGGAGAAGAAAGAGAACGAAGTAGTACCTCTATGAATTACTCTCTAAGCGGATTCAATATTTCTACTGGTTTCAAAAAGTTCTCTTTAAACTATCAACCTTTCTTAGGATTAATTCTGTCCTGTTTAAATGGTCAGGACGAATATAAAGAGAGTCTTTTGAGTTCATTATACTCTCAACTTTCTCATTGCTTGCAGTCATTTACTGAGGTAAATATGCAGTATATACATATATATATTATATTTCGTATGGTCATGTATATAATTCTAACCTTACGCTACATGAACTTATAAGATTTGAACGTTTAAAACATAATTTAGTGTACTTACCGCCTAACTTAGGGTTGATTTAATAATCTGTGGTATAAGTATTTCGTGAAGATATGAAAAAGTTTCCGATGATTCTGATCTTTCAGTTCGTATGGCAGCTATATGCTATAGTAGTCCGATAACAACAATTTGATTAGTCAAATTATTGGAGAGAAAAAGACGGGTGCAAAATTTAAGGTCGATATCTCAAAAACTGAGGGATCAGTTCATGGCTAAATCTATTCAGTTCATCACGCTGACCATTTATATATATATACATATTTTTTTTAACTATTCATTTTTTTTAATCTCCTCATGAAACTTCCTTTGGAAATAATTTGAGCCCTTAATATTAACATTAAAGACTGTACCAAGGCATGTAAAAATTTTCCATTAAAAATATACGTAAATCGTGATTTTTTATTTTTAAATTTCTATAGCTCAGAGTCATTTTATGGCATCACTTTGACTTTAGACACATATTCCTCAGAATTGAACACTTTACAAAAGTGCCCAGTCACACCGGCGAGGTAGTACAAGGCTCTAACCCTAATTTTTCCACGATAATCGCATTTTTTTTTTTGTATTTATCTCGTAAATGACAAGAGCTATAGAAAAAATTTAAATGACAAACTTGTATGACATTATATTTGCTACAAAAAAGGCCCGAGCGCAAAATCACCATCATTAATACTTCGGCCGAATATCTCGATATGCATTTGTTTAAGAAAAAAAAACCAAAAAATTAATATAATTGAACAGCAAAACAAGCTGAGCCATTTACGTCTGTCTGTCTGTGTATAGGCCAACTAGCCATTCAAACTCAACGAACAAATTTATGCCTTTCTATGGAAAACTATTTGTCAAGATATCTTAACGAAATTTTTCACAAAAAAGCAAAGGTGCAATATCCGTAGGTTTTTTTCAAATTGGACTACTATAACTTAACTGCAACTGAAGTTAAATATTTTTCTTGTTTAAAGCTAATGTTCTTTTCAATAGAATTATAGTGCGATCCATAACACATAACGATGTTTAAAACGTGTTAAAAAATTTCTACATATACATATACTTCTATATTCAAAGTATATTTAAGTACAAAATCATTGATTAGGCATACTGATTAAATTTAATAGCAATTTTTTCATAATTTTAGTATGATTCTTCGAACGGAATTAATGATCTTCTAGACCGAGAAGAAATTTTAGATGCGCTTCAATTACGTTTTTCCCTGGTAGGGGGAATGTTTGAAACAATTCAAAAAAATGGAAATTCTACTACGGAATGGGCCATATTACTGGCGCAGCTGGTCTGTCAAGGAGTAATTGATGCAAGTTCGAATCGGTGAGTAAATATAAAAAGCATTAGTAACCTTTTGCCTCGGTACAAATTCCCAACGTGAATGTTAATACAGATTTGCATAAAATTTATTAATACACTATTACGGTTTGAAACTCGACTCAATTGTAATGAAGTTAAAGCAATTGAACTTGATATCAACCAAATTTTTGGTGATCTTGCCAACCTAAAAAGTGAAGTTTTGACAAATAACAGCTATTAAATGGATTTTGTATAAAGTAGTCGTGGTGGTGAGGTGAATTTTGCTAAGGACAAGTAATTCAAAGAACCAGGCTTCCACACTGGTGCGGCGTAGTTTAAGACCAACCGGCCGATTGCCTTGTATGTTTCCAACAACGTTTCTTTACCTTTTCCGCATGACTTGAAGATTTTGTTGCGGCTCTTTTGTCAAATGTTAGATTTAAAATTTTAAGATTATTAACAGTGTTAAGGTCAGTTCAAGATATGGTCGCTGTGGATTTAGTGAGGTTCCTTACAGAAAAGAAGCGAGAAAGGTCGAAGAAATAGCCGTTTACTGATCGTATCGTGGATTGTTCGCTGTCCTCAAGTAGGATCACAGGAATCGGTAAAATCGATAAAATAGCTGCTTTGGCTGTGAAATTGGGGTGGAGTGTAACTGACATCTTAATACACTCCTATTTGTATATTTCTTGAATCTTATACTATCTCTTTCAGCTTGTATCGTTACCATATATTCTAAAAGCACTATTTTAGGGAACCAAGAAAGTATAATTCTTCTTTCAATAATTCCAAATAAAAATGTTTAAATAAAATAAAAATTTATTTAAATTTCATATGTAAATATTTCTGTTTATCATTTTAGAGAACTCTTTACTACCGTTGTTGATATGTTAGTTACGCTAGTTCACTCGACATTATTAACAGAGAACCATTCTGAACGAGATGAAAATAAAAAACTGTACCTTAACCTGATGAAAAAGTTGAAAAAAGAAATTGGTGAAAAAAATAATGCTTCAATAAAAGTTATTCGTCAGTTACTGCCACTTTACAAGCAAACAACCGAGGTATGTTAATATAGTTATTTAATTATCTATTGTAAATAAGAAGATATTTTTGACTTATTGATGAAAACATTATAATACTACATTTAAGGGAACAAACCCATGTAAAAGCAACAACATCGAATACCTCTTTAAAGTGGTAGAATCGGTATTTTCAATGCTACCAAGTTTTGTTTTGCATCTTTTAGGCCAGTTTTACTCTTGTAAATGTTGGAATACATTGAATATCTTTAAAGAAAGTATATAAATTTTATTTTTTTATCAAGGACAGAAGATAACAGTTATTGTATTTATAATTTTTGACTAAAAAAGCATTATGAAGGAATGGTCAGATATATATGAATGTATGTATGTATGATGTAGTAGTAGAAAATTTTTGTTTTTTGTGAGGAGTACACAAATATGTGAAAAACTTTTAAATTTTGATTTTTGTTTGTTTCCTCACAAAATAATCTTTTTATTTTTATTTATATTGCCACGCAGAATTATAGTTATGCGCTAAGTTTTAATAAACTCTTAAACAATAAATAAAAGTTATGATATAACTCTTATCTTGTAAGGGAAATATAAAAATCAAAATATAAATTGTAACATGTTAATATTTCAGTACATTATAACTTTTATAAATGTTTAAATTCTTGATGTATGTACATTGCAGGTTATATCATGTGAGCCGGCCGGTATCGACATGAAAGGAAATAAAATATGTGATATGGACAAGAAACAACTTCGTATTTCAGACAAGCAACGTATAAGTGTTTGGGACATATTGGAAGGCCATAAGAATCCAGCACCCTTATCATGGGTCTGGTTTGGTGCAGTCAAATCTGAAAGAAAAAGCTTAGCATATGAAGAAACACATCGCAGTCTTAAATATCACGCGCATAGTTTAGTTAAACCCATTAGTTATTTTTATGAATCCTTGCCGCTGCCTCCAGAAGACATAGAGCCTGTGCCGGAAAAGATCTGCATTGTAACGAAAGCAGAATTCTTTAGTTGTTTAGTTTTTGTTACATTTTTCTATGCATCCTAGAAAGACGAGATGAAACCAGATACTCCTTCATCAATTGATCAATCACCTAGTGCAGTTACCACTGGGAGAACACGAGGAAAGGGAACCACACGTAAGCGTAAGCCGAAAGTTTCGAAAACTTCTCCCACAAATATCCCAACGCATGCCCAGGTGACCCCGCAATCGCAGCAACCTCAAGTTCAATCACAGACACCGCAACAGATGAACCCACAAGGTCAAATTAATCACCTTCAAATGAATGCACAGGTATGATTTCTTTTTTCATATATAGATATTTTATTATTACTTCTATTGTAGAAGTCTCCTCAATTGTCAGTTCAAGAAACTTTTACCAATACTATAAGAAAGATTCTGAATGTGTAGCTTACACATCATTACACTTAAGTCTTACTTTTGGAAACTAAGTAAATAGCATATAATTATTATTCTTATTATTAGTCTTACTTTTGGAAACTTAGTAAATAGCATATAATTATTATTCTAGCGTTGGTTAGGACGTTATTTATTTATCATATATTATAAAACGTCAATTCGCCTGCATCGTTAAGTCTTGACAATGTAAAATTTTGTTGCAAAATATGTATGTATTACACATGGCAACTTTCTTCAATGCAATCATATTAAAAACCAAAAAATTGTTTCATGGAGCAAAACACTTAGCAGTAATCTTTTATCGAAGCAAGCAACAAATATTTGTGACGTCACTACTAAAACCTCTTTCGCGTATGGCTGTCAAACGAAACGTAGCTATGCCCAGGTGTTGAGCTCGCTAGCACATCGTTCAGATGTTGTTAATCAGACTACATACGAGCACTAATCACAAAGCAGTATAAATGCCGCAACTACAATACATTTAACATTGAATGGAATTTTTTAATTTATAAAAAATAATATAATATATAAATGCCAATTATTAAAAAACAAGGATGGAAGGGCTAAATTCGGGAGTAACCTAACATTTTATACTCTAGCAAGGATAAAATCCGGGAAAATACCTTCAAGTGTAGGCCAAACTTGGTTTTAATGAATGTTTCGAAAGAATTACACATTTGTTATTCGACGAAAAGGCAAAAGGATTACAATGAAGTTTGGCATTTTATCAAATTATATTTAATCTTTATATCGGGTACATTTGTGCTAGTCCGCGTGAAGTTGTAACATTACTGAAGTATATTCTGAAACATGATCCCAACAATTGTATGAAGATAACACACATTCTGGCCGTCATATGCGACATAAAATCCGCTTAAAGAAAATACATTTTAAATTGCAAAACTCATAGTTTTGTTGGAAATTTACTGCCCTGCAAAAATAATCTCTTTCATAGGCATTAATATTTGACGATTCAATTTCCTTTCTTTTACTTGAATTTTTAAAATCATAAGA